>NC_053490.1:189102371-189249871 GCF_905171775.1 Rana temporaria
GAGCAACAGGACCCTTTGCAATAATACACACTTAAACTTCAGCAAAAAACTGCAGCAATGTTACTTCTCATGGTAACAAGCATTATAAAATATATCAAATACTGCATATGGCACATTGTCAAAAAAGCAACATAAGTGACAGAACAAGGTTTACTGAAGTTAGTCATACTTTGATTTTCAAACAAACGTTTGTACACAAATTCTCACCGGTACATTTGAATTTTCTTCAAAAGTATAAGAAATTGTGCTTTTTACGTTCAATTTTGAAATGCATGTTAATTTCCCAAATGATGACCACATTAACTGATAAAAAATGTGTTCAAAACATTGATCTGACCCCACTAACAAATGGAAAATTGAAAAAAAGTTGTTCTGAAATAATAAGTATTCAAACAAAATTCTTCTAGTGTATTGCCAGCTTTTCTCTGACATCCAGATAACCGTACTTACCCAGCTGTACTCTATGAGCTTTCTGGCACTAAAGAAACTCTAGATATTGCAATCATAATTGGTGCAACAACAACTGCATTGCTAAATGTCGTTATAAAACAAATTCTTCTAAGAACCTTTTAAATTTGATTAAAAGCCTTCCCTACACGATACAAAAATAAAATGCCAAGCAAAATATTTACATAATCACTGTTCATGCACGATATATGGTTAAATAAATATAATTTTAACCAGAAATGTATGGTAAGTGAACATACTATGACATCTTACAATCCGTGGTACCCAATTACAGAAACAAAGAGGATGCTTGTAGTGGCTAAATCAGAGTGGTTCAATTGCTCCAGAGTAAAGAATGAAGCCTTAATGGTCAGTATGGGAAACCAGGTTTTTTCATCTAGAAGATTACCGGTATATAAATAATCCAAGGTGTGTGGGCCCACCAGTTCCAAAACTACTGTAACCGACTGCACCATTCACATAAATTGAGGTTTAGAGCTGTCAATCCAAAAGTGGCACTTCCGTTTTTGCTACAGGTTGCTGTGGCTTATGTAAGGGCAAATGATAAAACATCATTTGTAAAAATCATGTCTCAGCTGCAGACTTCAAAATTAAAAATGAATGATTCTGACTTGTATAAAAAGTACTTTGGCCACAATCAGCAGACACCTTATATGATGAAAGTTAAAACAGGTTTTCCCCATTTTGTTTTTAATTTACACAAGAGAAACCCCTGAAAAAAAACTTTCAGGTCTCAGGGAACACCTGCCAATAAATTATATCTACAGCTCATGGGACAATACCGTAAACAATAAGTTGTGGCTATAGCAAAAAGAGACTAAAATGGCAAGATGTTTTCAGTAATGAGAATAATAATAATAAAACAAAACAGGAAGGTGAACCTTACAGATAGCTGAAAAGTTGACTGGTGTCGTTGATAACTTATCCAAGAATAGCTAGCCCACAACAACAAAACTCGAGTGGGGTACACACTATAAGAAAATTGGGCAAAAGATTGTCCGATGTTCCACATTGTTTCACTGCAAATCCGAACCGATGAATGGAAATTTGTACGAGAATTTTCGTACAACACAGGTTTTTTTGTTGTCCATTGTTTGTTCATTGTTTCTGATCATGTGCAGTCTTTTTCCGAATTCTCTTGTACAGAAATTGTACGAAAAACTGTACACATTAAAACAAAAGTAATTTGTTCTGTTCCCTAAAAAATTTAGACGTTTTTCCCTTCATAAGAAAATTGGAATCAGCTGTTGAAAGTTGTGTAAACACTAGACAAAAATCGTATGAAAGATCTTTGTACGAAAATGTTCGCCCGATTTACGAGCTTTTAAACACCAGAAATTACAGCAGGCATTTGTTTACTTTGTGCAAACAAATGCTCAGCTTCATACATTTTATGAGGCCCAAAAATTGTGTTTTTCACCAAACCATATTATGTAAAAAGAGGTTTAATACCACTGAATATTATGGCATCCAGATAGGGGATGTACCTATGATGTATTGAATATAAAATGTTTATACTTGGTTTTAATCTGTGTTAATTTTTTTTTTTTATAAATTAATTTGGTATGGCTCTGGGTGTCTATTCAAAGTCCCAGTCCATGCTTTTGTACTTTACAAGATCCTGACAATTGTTTCACAGTTATTATAATTAAAATCACTGGTGCCTGTTGCCTAAGGAGATTTCTGAAAATTCCCAAGCATGCCCCCTCATTAATATTAGTGTTTTTTTTTTTTTTTTAATACTAGATTCAATTACATTTTATGAAAATAAAAATACATAAATGTTAAAGGATCTTTCTTCTTCTGATGACAGGTAAATATGAATGATTGGGATTATATATGACCAAAAGCTGAATGTCTTAGACTAGTAAACCCCAAGATGAATGTGGAAAACACACATATACATAGAACATTCCCGAACAAGACTGGTAGCTTCAGCTGCATTGTGAGAATTACTTTCTAATAGCTCTACAATATAGAGGAAAGCAAACAAATGAAATGTGTGCAATTTCCCTGAATGTTGCCCACACTGCTGGTATTTTACTTTATGGTACTGAAAGCTGCTTTGGCTTTTTACATAAGAATAGGAACCTGTGGAATTAATCCCAGTAACTTCTTGTGTTTTCCTGCATAACACCTCGAGGCGACAAGAGACAAAAATGCTTAATTTACATCCTTGAACATTACAGAGAAAGGACCCTTTCAGTTGCAAATGTTATTGCATCTACATGTCCAGAAAAGAAAGAAGGTCAAAAGCCCACTCAGGTTTATGTTAACTTCGCCCTTTTAGCAATGAGAGAGGTACAAAAGAGCAGGGAATGCAAAGCCTCATTGGTTCAGATTTTCTTCATTACTTTCAATTAGACTATGGAAGTGGACATAACTGCCGATTACAGAAATAAAAAATATCTGACATTAACAAAGAAAATTAAAAAACACTGACACACATAATTTCAAATCACAATGGTCTTCCACAGCATTATTGAGCAAGGAGTTTCACCAGTGGTCCTCACAGTGCCAGCCACAGATTTTTACCCACAGTGCAGAAACACACACAAGCATCTAACCAATGAGTGTCAATGAGGGACTAAAAACAGCGAAATGTTTAATGAAGATTTTATGGGGATGTTTACAGCCTATAAATGAATGAAACAAGTTTTGTTTTAAACTGTACAAATCCACCAAAACTTTTTAATGACTTTACAGGACTGCAGATTTTTGAACTGTATTATTTTAGGAAAGCTGATAATTACTTATGGAAAATTACAAACAACCCAACCACCACTTCAGAAATAGAAAAGCAGGCAAGATATTCCCAGGTTGCAAGATCAAGTAAACATCGAGTAGCAGTATATATTAACCACTTCAGCCCCAAGCCCATTTTTGAAATTCGTTACAAGTTAAAAAAAAAAAAATTGCTAGAAAATTACTTAGAACCCCCAAACATTACATATATTTTTTCCTAACACCCTAGAGAATAAAACGACAGTAATTGCAATACTTTTTTTGTCACACCGAATATATGTGCAGCGGTCTTACAAGCGCACTTTTTTTGGAATTAAAAAACTAAGACAACAGTAGTTAGCCCAATTTATTTTTATATTGTGAAAGATGAAGTTACGCCGAGTAAATTGATACCCAACATGTCAAGCTTTAAAGTTACACCCGCTCGTGGAATGGCGACAAACTTTTACCCTTCTCCATCTGCAACATTTAATAAAAATTCTACAGGTTGCATGTTTTGAGTTAGAGGAGGTCTAGAGCTAGAATTATTGCTCTCGTTCTACTGACCACGTGATACTTCACGTGTGGTTTAAACACAATTTTCATGTGCGGCCTCTACTTATGTATGTGTTTTTGCTTCTGTGCACGGGCTCGGCAGGACAGGGTGCGTTTAATTTTTTTTTTTTTTTCCAATTTATTTTATTTTTTATTTTCACACTGTTCTTTTAAAAAACTAATTAAAATTTGTTTGTCACTTTTATTTTTATTACAAGGTATGTAAAAATCCATTGCAATAGAAAAAAAGCATGACAGGACCTTTTAAATATGAGATCTGGGGTCCTCAGATCTTATATTTACACTAAAATGCAATAAAAAAGTAATTTTGAAAAAAAAAAAAAAAAAATGCATCTTTAAAGAGCTATGGGCAGAAGTGTCGTTTTGATGTCACTTCCGCCCTGCAATGATATGGAGCCGGGTGGGGGCCATCTTCCCCTCACTCAGCTCCATAACCCACACAGAAGCAGCCCTGGTAAGCGGTGGAGGGCACCGGAGCGTGGTGGGAGGGGAGGGGCCCTCTCCCACCACAGATAAAAGTGATCTTGCAGCGAATCTGCTGCAGAAACCACTTTTATCTGAAAGCGGACCGCCCGCTGAAGAAGAGAATACTGAGGTTATGGTAGCTAGCTGCTGCTATAACAATATCCCTCTTCAAACAGCCGACGTATAACAACGGCGGGTGGTCCGTAAGTGGTTAAAACGTACAAAGATTTTGAAAAAAGATAAAATTATTTAAGAACAAAGTCTACCAAACCATAAACTATATTTCAGTGCTATTGGTTACCATTAAGTTTAATCATCCAAAATAATTACAGAAAAAAAAGGGGGCAACAGGAGCCAAGAACTTCTTCAATTAAGAAATCGCACTGCTGGATATCTTAAAAAACAAACAATAAAATCGCATTAGGGCTGAAACAACTAATCAACATAATTAATTATAACCGATTATGAAAATAGTTGTCAACCATTTCAGAATCGATTAGTTTGTCAGCCAATTAGTTGGCCTGCATACAAAAAGCATTATTTGTTTACATATCAGAAAATACAGTGCAGCACACATACAGCTCAGTACAGCGTCCATACATGTCAGCAAGTATGAGAACTTGTGAATGTGTAAGGAGCAATGCCTTGTGGGACAATTAGTCCTGGACAAGAGAAGGAAGAGAGTTATTCTAAAAAGGGAAAGAAATTCTACATTGCTATAGGGGTACTCTATACTATACTTTGTGGCTTCCTATAGGGGTTCTCTGAAAGCAGGAGGAGCCAGTAGCACCAGCGGGGACACCAGAAGAGGAGAATCAGGGCAGCATTGCACAGAGCAGGTAAGTACGAAATGTTTGTTTTTTGTAAACATTTTTATTTATTTTTTCACTTTAAGGGCTTTGTGCAGGGTAAATCAGCATCTGCACCAAGAGAAGCTGGTGGCTGATAGATTGGAGGTAATATAGGTAATATAAGGCATTTAAATGAAATTCATAGTCTTGTGTACTACCGTATTTTTTCCGTGTACAAGATGCTACTTTTTCCTAAAATAGTTAGGCTGAAAATTGAGCAGCGTCTTACGCCCCTTTTACAAGAGCGGACCGTTAGGTCCACCTGTCAGTTTATTCGGTGGACCTGAACGGGCGATCCATGTAAGTCTATGGAGCATCGGATACCAGCGGTGACCATGCCCACTGACATCCGATCCGATAAATCAGACGGATGGTGATACGTTGCCATCCGTCCTGGTGGATCTGATGAAAATGGACAAACTGTCCGTTTTCGTCCGATCTCTCCATAAACAAGCAGAGGCACTCGACAAGCCCCTTTCCGCTCAGTGAGCAGAGGGGGACCGGTCATTCACCGGAGATCAACGGAGAGATCTCCCGCTGAGCTGGCGGCCGCCTGGGAGAGAGCCTCATGGGTGCGTAGCTGGTCATAGCTTGTCAAACGGCTTTCTACAATCACGAGCCGTAGGTTACCGACGTCAGCTGGGGCTTGAGGTGGAGCATGTGCAGATGCATCAGGGACTGGAGCATTTTGAGCTCAAGATGAAACAGAATAATAAAAGTAAGTGATCGTCTTATTCTGCGAAATTCAAACTGAATACAGTCGGCTATGCAAAAGAACATGAAAATAGAGCTAGAGAGACAGTTTGGATCTCCCCCCACAGAGTATGATCAGGCAGTGGAGAAAACACGAACAACAACTCCTTCAGATGCCAAAAAAGAAGGCCTTAAGAGGAAAACCGCAAAATGGCCAGATTTGGAGCAGATGCTTAAGACTTGGATTTTGGAGCAGCGCCAGAGTGACTTATGTGTGCAAGGTCAGGCAAGAATGTTTTCTAGCAAAATGAACATTATTGACTTTACAGGAAAGGCAAAATGGTGCTTTAATTTCATGAGGAGAAAATGGTTGACCATGAGAACACGAACAAACTCAGCTCAGAAAATACCACAAGTTTATGAGGATAAAGTCCAACATTTTAACTCCTATGTCATACAACTTTGGAAAAAATATGATTTTTGGCCCAAGTCAGATTGCAAACATGGATGAGGTCCCTCTCAATTTTGATGTGCCTTCCAACAGAACTGTTGATGTGAAAGTGATCAAAACAGTGGCAATCACAACAATTGGCACGAAAAGACACACTATACTGCTGTGCTTTCATGCTGTGCAGATGGTACTAAACTGCCTCCTATATGCTTATTTTTAAGAGCAAAACATATCCTAAAGAGACCATACCACCTGGTATTACTGTGCAAGTTCAAGAGAAGGAATGGATGAAGACATTATGACCATTTGGTTTGCAAAAGGTTTGGTCCAGAAGACCTGGAGGGCTCTTAAAGAAGCCAGCTCTGCTTGCCTTTGATCAATTCCGAGCACATTTAACAGAAAAGACTAAAAGGGTTGCATCAGATTTGCAAACACACCTAGCAGTTATTCCTGGTGGACTTACATGTCAGCTACAGCCACTAGATGTTTCAATCAACAAGCCATTTAAAGACCTGATGAGAGAAGAATGGAGTAGATGGATGCAAAAAAGCAGGTGATAACTTGACACCGGCAGGAAGAGTGAAAAAACCAACCATTACTGAGGTCTGCAATTGGGTCCTAAACTCATGGTATGGTGTCAAACAAGAGGCAATTGTGAAGTCCTTCAAGAAATGTGGAATCAGCTATGCCATGGACGAAACTGAGGATGATCTCACATATATAGACAGTGACTCGGAAGACAGCAGTGATGCAAAAGAAGAAATTCTGTCTGGAACTAATAATGAAGAGGAGAACATTGATGCAACAGAGGCTGAATAAAGTGATATGTTTCATAATATACTGGTATGTAAACTTTACCTGCGGTAATTAATAAATAAAAATGTGTTCCGTTTTATTTATGTTTAAAATAATGATTTCTTAAATTTGTGCTGGAAAAGTGAGGGGCGTCATACACGGAAAAATATGGTATATTTAAAATTATTATATAAAAAAAAAAAAGTTTTAGCTTTTCGTACTACTTTAATATAAAATATTTATATTCCCCCCTCCACCCTTCATATAGCTTCATGTTTGACACCCAGTTAAAATACTCTGTATATCCAACTTCTGTGTGTGTATATAATATATACACACAGAAGTTGGATATACAGAGTATTTTAACTGGGTGTTCATGCACACACACACTCAAAAAAATTAAAGGAACACTTTGAAAACATATCAGATCTCAACGGGCAAAAACCTCATGCTGGATATATATACTGATATTGACAGGGTAATGTGCTAGGAATGAAAGGAGGGCTGACGTCAAAGACACCCCAAAAATCGAATGGTCCTCAGTAGTTTGTATGGCCTCCAAATGCTTGTATGCATGCCTGACAAAATCAGGGCATGCTCCTAATGAGACGACGGATGGTGTCCTGTATTTCCTCCCTAATTAGGACCAGAGCATCACTGAGCTCCTGAACAGACTGAGGTGCAACCTGGCGGCACCGGATGGACCGAAACATAATGTCCCAGAATCGTTCTTTTGGATTTAGGTCAGGTGAGCATGGGGGCCATTCAATGGTATCAATTGCTTCATCCTCCAGGAACTGGCTGCATGCTCTCGCCACATGAGGCTGGGCATTGTCGTGCACCAGGAGGAACCCAGGACCCACTGCACCAGCGTAGGGTCCGACAATGGGTCCAAGTGTTTCATCCCGATACCTGATGGCAGCCAGGGTGCCATTGTGTAGCCTGTAGAGGTCTGTGCGTCCCTCCATGGAATGCCTCCCCAGACTATCACTGACCCACCACCAAACCGGTCATGCTGAACGATGTTACAGGCAGCATAAAGTTCTCCGTGGCTTCTCCAGACACTTTCACGTCTGTCACATATGCTCACTGTGAACCTGCTCTCATCTGTGACCTGCCAATTCTCTTGTTCAATGGAAAATGCCAAATCGAGCTCCACAGTGTCCGGCAGTGAGCACAGAGCACACTAGAGAATGTCGGGCCCTCAGGCCACCCCCATGAAGTCTGTTTCTGATTGTTTGGTCAGACATTCACACCAGTGGTCTGCTGGAAGTCATTTTGTAGGGCTCTGGCAGTGCTCATCCTGTTGCTCCTTGCACAAATGAGTGGATACAGGTCCTGCTGATGGGTTAAGGACCTTCTATGGCTCTGTCCAGCTCTCCTAGAGTAACTGCCTGTCTCCTGAAATCTCCTCCATGCTCTTGAGACTGTGTTGGGAGACACAGAAAACCTTCTGGCAATGACACGTATTGATGTGCCATCCAGGAGGAGTTGGACTGCCTGTGCAACCTTTATAGGGTCCAAGTATCGCCTCGTGATATCAGTAGTGACACTAACCCTAGCCAAATGCAAAACTATTGAAAAACTGTCAGAAAAGATGAGTAGGGAAAAAAATGTCAGACACCTCCACCCGAAAAAACATTCCTGTTTTGGAGGTTGTCTCATTGTTGCCCATCTAGTGTGCCTGTTCATTTCAATTAACAGCAAAGCAGATGAAACTGATTAACCCCCTCTGTATACACCCCTTCCCTTCTGCTACTTAACTGATGCTGGCCATACGCGTATCAATTTTTGGATAATAATATTCAGACAAATATTTGTACAAAAATTCATTGTACAGTCGATGAATGGCCAAGAATGGATAATAGATGGATAATAATATTCGGACAAATATTTGTACAAAATTTCATTGTACAGTCGATGAATGGCCAAGTGCCAATCAGAAATTGTACAGTCGATGAATGGCCAAGTGCCAATCAGAAATTCCAGTTGTTTTGAACATTCAATTTGAAAGGGGTTGTAAAGTCAGAGTGTGTTGTGCAGCTGTCCCCCCTCGGCCCCCTAATACTTACCCAAGCCCCATCTCTGTCACACTCCAAACTCCACTATGGAGTAGACCAGAGCTGTCGAAGGACACCAGAAACAAAATTGTGGACCTGCACCAGGCTGGGAAGACTGAATCTGCAATAGGCAAGCAGCTTGGTGTGAAGAAATTAACTGTTGGAGCAAAAATTAGAAAATGGAAGACATACAAGACCAATGATAATCTCCCTCGAACTGGGGCTCCACGCAAGATCTCACTCCTTGGGGTCAAAATGATCACAAGAACAGTGAGTAAAAATTCCAAGCTGGCATTCAGTTTTCTCTGAATATATTCTCTATATTCTCTATGAATATGAAGGCACAGGTCTAGAACTGATCTAGGAGAAATGGGACTCTGAATTATATGTACCGTATTTATCGCGCTCTGGCGTATACCGCGCACCCCCAAAGTGGCCCCCAATCCTGTGGGAAAAAAAGATTTTTTGTTGTTTTGTACTTACAGTTTTGATGTCTTGCGCGGCGTCCATCTGCGGCCTCGTCGGGTCCGGCGTCCTTCTGCGGCCTCGTCGGGTGTCCTCTTCGGCGGGTCGGGCGTCCATCTTCGGCGGGTCGGGCGTCCATCTTCGGCGGGTCCGGTGTCCATCTTCGGCGGGTCCGGCGTCCATCTTCGGCGGCGTCCTCCCGCTCGTTTCCCGCCACGACTTTGAATACTGCGCCCGCATATAGCGAGCGCAGTACACTCGTGAATCTTCGGGCAGGCTCGGGCGCCTCTCGCACTGACGTCCTGTACGCTCAGGACGTCAGGACGTCAGTACGAGAGGCGCCGAGACTGGCCGAAGATTCATGAGTGTACTGCGCTCGCTATATGCGGGCGCAGTATTCAAACTCATGGCGGGAAAGCGGGTATCGGCGTATACTGCGCACCCACGATTTTGCCCTGATTTTCAGGGCAAAATAGTGCGCGGTATACGCCGATTAATACGGTACTCTGTTGGATTTGAATCATCTGTGGACTTTGTTCTGAGTTGGAAGTATATGTAGTAGTGTCCCATGTGTAGGGTAGCCCCTGAAACAGAGTGGGGATGTTGATGGGCAAAATTGTTTGGCGGGGGTGAGATACCATCTGTAGAGCAGTTTGGTGGCCGATTCTCCGATAGTGGTGCATTTGTGTAGGTTTGTAAAAATTGTGTCCCATTGTTCAGTGGAAAGCAATACATTTATGTCTGATTCCCATTGCAGCATGGGGTGTGATTTTTCTGGCATATTGAATTTGTTTAGATTTTTATAAAATTTTGGAAATGAATCCCTTGTCACGTGGGGAGGAAATGCAAACCTGCTCGAATTGCGAGAAAGGGATGTGAAGTGCGAGTAAGTAGTATTTTTGGTAGAATGGTTTTATTTTTTATAATTTTAATATTCTGTAGGTGCAAGATAATATTTTGTTTGTAAATCCGTGAAGGAGTGGAACGAATTGTGGGTAAGTGATTTTAGGTTTGTTAGATTATGTAGTTTCCATATTGCTAATGAGTTTTGGTTATCTGAGGAAGCAAAGTGAGGATCTCCTAGAAAAGGATGCTAGGGGAGGGACTTCAGAAGACATGTTAAATTTAGTATCATGTCTATTCCATAGTTGTAGGGTGTGTGTTACAATTAAAAAATTTTTTTTTTCAATTCTATATTTTTATTTTGTTTCTTTTCAAAAACAAAAACAAAGAGCAAGAAAGCGATACAGAAAACATAAGAAAAGGACTAGGCACAGTCCTATACATCAACATATATATGGATATTACATTTGTTCTCTCTCTTCAACTTTATTTTCTATTCATAAATTACTTTCCGAAGGAGATTATAATATCTATATCACTAATAAATTCAGACCATTCCCCTAAGAGAGATATAATAAACAAAAATACTCACTACTTTTAACTAAATTTCCGACTTCCCCAAGTATTCCATCTCCACCTTAACTATCCATATATTCTCTATATAATGGACTAATTCCCTCAGTATCCCTGTCACGCTTCCTTCCTCATTTTAAACCCCTCCTTTCCCTCCCCTCTTATCCCCACCTCTAGACCCCCATCTCCACCTCATCTCCTCCTCCGGCCGTGGATATCCATAGACCGGGGAGAAAAAAAAAAAATATATTTTTTTTTAAAAAAAAAGTATAACTATAACAATAATAAAGGAGAGAAAAAAAAAACAAAAAAAAAAAAAAAAACATACATCGACCCTCCCCCCGAACGCAATATAATCTCTCTTCTATTTCCCTTCTTTCTTCCATCTGTTAATCTTTATCCTTATTCCCCTAATAACTTTTTGCCTTCCTCCGATTGTACAAATAATTCCCAGGGTGCCCATATCATTTTAATTTGCTCTTTCTTATCTATTGTTCTTGGGAGGAGTTTCTCCATTATCCCTATTTTCCTTACTTTTTTCAGCCACATAGATAATGGAGGTGCCATGGAGTCTTTCCATTTTGTTGCGATACAACTTTTTGCCGCATTTATCAAATGACATATCATTGATCCCATATATCCTACCGGAGGAATTTCAGTATGATGTAAAAGGAAAAACGAGGGGTCATCTGGAATCTGGTATTCCGTAAATTCTTGTGTAATTTTCCGTACCGTTTCCCAGAATTGTCGTATTATTTGGCATCCCCAGAATGTATGCAACATTGTCCCTTTCTCCCCACAACCTCTCCAACATCTATCTGACATTTCAGGAAAAAATATATTTAGACGCGCTGGCGTATAATACCATCTTGTTAATATTTTATAATTTAATTCTTGTATTTTCGTACATCTTGAAGATTTTAGTGCTAAATTTATAATATTTTGGCTTTGTATTGGGGAGAAGGTTTCTCCTAAATCTCTCTCCCATTTGACCAGGCTCGACATTCTAAAGTCTTCTGGTGGTGCAGTCAGCAGTGTATACATTTTAGCAACCATATGGGCTAATGGTTCCTTTCCTCCACAGTACTCCTCAAATTTTGTGAGTGCCCGTTTGTACTTTTCTGCACCACCCAGAGTCTCCAGAAAATGTCGTACCTGTCGCGCTTGCCATATCGGTATCCCACAACTCCCTCCCCCTTGTACTATTTCTCCTATTGTCATCCACCCACTTTCTCCCAAAAAGTGGGAGGCTTGAAATCTACCATTTTCTTTTAATTTCTTAAATATTTGAGAATCCATGCCTGGCCGAAATTCTGGATTTCCTATTATCGGATAGAGGGGGGAGTTTTTAGTCGAAAAATTCGAGTTATGACATACTTTATTTCCAGTCCATAAAGTTGGGCCTATCGTTGGATGGGTTTTAACTGTAAGGGGTAATGCTGAATGGTGTTATTCAGCATTACCCCTTACAGTTAAAACCCATCCAACGATATTGCCCTATTCAACGGTACAGGGCACATTTGTTGCTCTATAGTGATCCACAATTTATAATCCCCATGTCTACTCCAGTCTGCTATCCTTCCCAATTGAACTGCTTGATAATATTTTAGCATATCCGGTGCTGATATTCCTCCAGCCTTCTTGGGCAGGATCAATAGTTTCCTACCGATCCTTGGCCTTTTACTGCCCCATATAAATTTTGAGAATAAAGCCCGGACTTGATTGAAGTACGACATGGGGATCTGAATTGGTAGAGCTTGAAAGAGATAGAGAAATTTTGGCACTACACTCATTTTTAAAATATTAGTTCTCCCAAACCAAGAGTGCATTCCTCTACTCCATCCATCTAGCATTGTTCTAACTGTACCCAGTAGTGGTTTAAAGTTTAACTCAAAAATATCCTTTAAATCTGGTGGCATTTGTGTCCCCAAATAGTTCAATGCCCTCGTCGTCCACTTAAACTTAAAGCTATATTCTAAACTGTTTTTAATCGACTCTGGCAGAGCGACCCCCATCGCTTCAGATTTACTATAGTTTATTTTGAAATTTGACATCTTCCCGTAAAGTTCTACTTCTTTCATTAAATTTGGAAGGGATATCTGTGGTTTTACTAGGGAGAAGAGCATGTCATCCGCGTAAGCCGATACTTTGTATTCCCTTCCTCCTAGTTGAATACCCACTATATCTCTGTTCTGTCGAATCTTATTTAATAGTGGTTCTAACGTCAGGGCGAATAGTAAAGGCGACAGGGGGCAGCCCTGCCTAGTACCATTTGTAATTGCCAGAGGCTCAGAGTATACACCATTCACTTTTACCAAGGCTCTGGGTCCCGCATACACCCCCTCTATCCATTGTGACATCCGTTCTCCCAACCCCATTTGTTTTACTGTTCCCAGCATAAACTCCCAATTCACTCTGTCGAATGCTTTCTCTGCGTCTGAATTCAGGAAAACACTCGATATCTTCTTTTTGTTAGATTGATTTATTAAATTTAACACTTTAATGGTACTATCTCTCGCTTCTCTAGTTGGTATAAACCCAACTTGATCTAAGTGTACCAGTTTTGATAGATAGGGCTGTATGCGGGATGCCAAAATCTGTCAATTTTAATGTCTACATTTATTAATGATATTGGTCTATAACTAGTACATGCCCCTGGGTCCTTCCCTTCTTTTGGGATAACCGTGATATGTGCTAATAAGGCCTCCGGGGGTAACGGTCTAGTTTGTCCTATTGTATTAAATAATTTAGTCATATAGGTCCCCAGTAGTGGACTAAAACTTTTGTAATATTGTATAGTGAACCCATCTGGGCCAGGGGCTTTACCATGTTTTATTGTTTTCATTATTGATTGCACTTCCTCCATAGTAATTGGTTTTTCTAGGTCCCTTCGTTCTGGGGATGTTAATCTAGTCAGACCTGCTGAGGATATATATTTCTCCACAGACCCAGTGGGGTTCTCCTTCCCTTTTAGATTATATAACGAGGCATAGTATTTCCTAAATTCCTGTGCTATTTCTTTTGAAAGATGAAGTTTTTGATCTTCTTTAGTTTTAATAAATGGGATATATGACCTTGACTGTAATTTTTTCAGTTTTTTTGCTAGTAACTTCCCACATTTATCACCTGAGTCATACGTCATCTTCTCTGCATATTGTAAAACCGCTTCAGCCTTATATCTAAGGAGATCCGCTACCTGTCTTCTTAAATGTGTTAGTTCAGTTCCTATACCAGTTTCTGTCTTTTTTTTATGTTGTATTTCCAATCTCTGTATCTTTTCTAATATTTCTTTTATTTGTTTTTCTCTTGCTTTCTTAACTCGGGAACCATGTTTAATTAGAACCCCTCGGATCACTGATTTATGGGCTTCCCAAACTATACCCGGATCATTTTCTTCAGTATCATTTATCTGAAAGTACCACACTATTTCTTTTTTTACATCTTCAATTATGTGGGGATTCTGTAGTAGACTCTCATTTAATTTCCATCTCCATTCTGACGTCTGAGTTCCCTCTCCCCAAGTTATTTCCATTGTTACCGGGGCATGATCTGTCCAAGTTATATTCCCAATTGAGATATCCTGTATTAAATGTAACCATTGATGCGGGATCAAAAAGAGATCTATTCTTGAATATATTTGATGTGGGGTTGAAAAATATGTATAGTCTTTCTCTCCTGCGTGTAACATACGCCATCCATCTACTAACTGAAATTCATGTAGTTTTTGTATGATTCGTTTCCCAATTCCATTTGGTACCGACGACGCCCCTACTGAGGTATCTTCCTTTGGGTTTAGAGGTATATTCAAATCCCCACCACAGATCAATTTACCCTCTTTAAAATTCATCAATTTAGTGATCACCTTTACTAAGAAACTGTCTTGATGTATATTCGGTGCATAGATGGTGGCTAATGTTGCCTTCTCACCCCCTATTGTCCCTTTAAGAAACAGGAATCTCCCTCCTGGATCCGCGTATTTTTCGACTAAGGACCATGGTATTCTATTTGCTATTAAAATTGCCACCCCTTACCACAATTAAATTTAATAGTCTTATTTTTTTGTGGTGAAACAGTCATGGACCAGAGAAGTCCTTGTAGGTGGTATGGGATGATTGATTGTTCCTCAAATAGGAGCCAAGGGATTTGGGATGCTGGGGCATACCATTGAGCTAGTTGAGTGAATCTGGCCGATGGGCAATATACCGTAGCCAGAAATTTGGGACATTAAGGCCTCCTTTTAGTTGGGGCCTGAGCATTAAGGAATAACTAAACCTGTTTTTTTTGTTTTGCGAAACAAATTTATTGGTCCCTTTTTGAAAATAATCCAACTTTTTTAGGCAATATAAGGGGAAAGGCTCTGAAGAAAAAAAATAAGACTTTGGGTAGTATCACCATTTTCGTAGCCACTATTCTTCCTGAGAATGAAATTTGGTATGACGACTATAGTTTAAACAAATTGTTGATGTTGCTGAATAAAGGGGGGATAGTTTGCGTGGTATAAGGTTTTGTATTAAGGCGTAAGGTGAATACCCAGGTATCTAAATGAGTCAGTGCGCCCATTAAATGGAAAGTTCTTAAGTGTTGCTATTAAGGCTGGTGACATATTGATGGGTAGGGCTGAGCATTGACAGGTTTACACTTAAACTAGTCAGATCATGATAGATATCTAGAGTTTTGGTCAGATTTGGTAAGGAGATAAGGGAGTCTGGTATAAATAGAAGGAAGTCACCTGCGTAAAGGCTCATTTAATTTCTTTGGACCTTTTAGTGTATGCTTTGATGTCCGTGGGGTGAAGGGCTCTATGTATCCTGTCGCAAATGAAGGAAGATGGAGGTGTATCAGGAAGGAGAGACTAAAAAAATCTAGTGACAGCAGGCATTAATTGTGCAACCGATTGAGGTATTCCACGGATTCTTAAATTGCTCCTGTGATTTCTGTTCAAAACTTCAATTTGGGCTTGAAAATAGGAGTAGTTGTCTGCTAGAAGTTCAAAATCCTTCCTTAAGTCATTGTGTGTGAGGGATAGTTTGTCATTTTTAGTCTAATATGTCTGTGCGTCCTCCCAGGGAGGCTATCTCCTGCTTTAATGTGCTGGTTGTTTTGTGCAGTTCACACTGGAACTTGTTGGCCAAATTGTCATAGATGGCAGACTAACTGGCATCTAGGTCAGCCTTCGTAAGTTAAGAGGGGTACTCACTTTGTTTGTTCAGCCGGAGCACATGTAGCAGCAGGAGATGCCCGTGGAGAGGGACGGGCGCCATTTTGGGACATCTTTCACTTGTCTTTATTCCGGAGTGGATAGTTTGATCTCTGCTGTAACTGGCAACAACGACCGTGCAATCTGTTGCCTCACGGCATGCACGATGGTGTCCTGCAAGGGTGCGGATGAAATTTGGGTGTACGGTTTGTAGCTCTGACTGTATGTTTAGGGTCCCTGTTACATAGGAAGGTGAATCTTCGCTCCAGTTTCAAGACTTTTGCAAACTAACAGGTTTTCTTCTAAGATTGCCCTATATTTGGCTCCATCCATCTTCCCATCAACTCTGGCCAGTTTCCCTGTCACTGCTGAAGAAAAGCATGATGCTGAATGATGCTGCCATCGCCATGCTTCATAGTGGGGATGGTGTGTTCAGGATGATGTGTAGTATTAGTATTCCGCCACACACAGTGTTTTGCTTTAAAGACAAAATTTAAATTTTTTGTCTCATCTCACCAGAGCATCTTGTTCCACATGTTTTCTGTGTCCTCAACATGTCTTCTCGCAAACTGCAAACGTGACTCCCTATGGTTTTCTTTCAACGATGGCTTGCTTCCAAAAAGGCCAGATTTGTGGCGTGCATGACTAACCGTTGTCCTGTAGACAGATTCTCCCACCTGAGCTGTGGATCTCTGCAGCTTCTCCGGAGTTACCATGGGACTCTTGGCTGCTTTGAATAATGCCCTCCTTGCCCGGCCTGTCAGTTTAGGTGGATGACCATGTCTTGGTAGGTTTGCAGTTGTGCCATACTCTCCATTTTCGGATGATGGCTTGAACAGTGCTCCGTGAGATGTTCAAAGCTTGGGATATTTTATAACCTAAGCCTGCTTTAAATTTCACAACTTTATTGACTTGTCTGGCGTGTTCCTTAGCCTTCATGATGCAGTTTTTTCACCAAGGGTCAAACCTCAGAGGGCTTCACATAACAGCTGTATTTATACCAATAACTTACAAACAAATGGAATCTATTTACTAATTTGATGACTTCTGAAGACACTTGGTTCCACTAGATTTTAGTTAGGGGTATGAGAGTAAAGGGTGCCGAATACAAATGCATGCCAGTTATTTGTTTGCAAAAACTTTTGAAAACAATTTATACATTTTCCTTCCACTTCACAATTATATGCCACTTTGTGTTGGTCGATCACATAAATTCCCAATAAAATAAATTTACGTTGTTGGCTGTAACATAATAAAATGTGGAAAATTTAAAGGGGTATGAACACTTTTTCAAGGTACTGTATATGGGCAGAAATCTGGAGACATACTGTACAAACATGGACAGATTTGTTGGCACCCTTACAGCTCATAGAAACACTGCTCAATTCCTTCCACAAATTAAAAAAAAGCAATTGTCTTATGTACTGTATACCTGTAAGTCTTTGGTATGTCAGGTTAAGCAAAAAAAAAAAAAAAGCATGAAGAGGGATAACAGATTACTTATTCTACAAAAATATGCTAAAGTGGTCTGGATAGATTTGGTGATACCTCAAGAAAAGATTTCATCATAATGATGGTGCAAACTGTTTTCTGTAATTAGTGAGTCAGCTTATTTAACCACCTCCTGGCCAGCAGATTATAATATTACAGCGGTGTGTGAGTACCATAATCCTGGGAGGGCATAATATGACATCCTCCGACTCACGAGCCTTTAATTGTGTACTATTGTGATCCCTGTAATTGGTCACAGTGATCACATGGTACAAGGCCAATCACAGCTATTACAATTGTACACATGAATGGATATCATTTATTAAAATGATCGCTTATAACAGTGATCATTACTGTAATAGGAAATCATAGTGTAATTTATTTTTTATAATCCTGATCACCTCCCCAGAGCAGAACAGAGTCACTATGGTGACACTGTCCCAGGCTATCTCTACAGATCAGGTGGAGTGGGCACACAACAACATAGGAGGTTTAGGTTTAGCATGGCCTCCTGATATCAAGATCCTCATTTCATGTGCAATGGGTAATTTTGAAGGTCGGTTTCCCTTGCGAGGTCCTGAGGAAAGAAAAAAAAATAGGGAATTCAGTTTGTCCAATGAAAGCAGCAGCTCTAATTTCTCAGACTATATCCAGGACACTACTATGCAAAAAGCATGTGGTAAGATCTCAATTCCTAAATTTGTGAAAACGGGATCTGGGAAGGTCAAAATGATTGGGACACAGGATTTGGAAGATTTTCTGCCAAAAACTCAGCAGATTTCTACAAGTGCAAAATATATTAAGTCGATTTCCCACTTGTTCTCAAGAGAAGAGGAAAACTGGGCTATATGGTAGGGGGCAAGATAGGTTATTTTCTTCATAGGCTCCCAGTGGTTGACACAATGGGGTTTATTTACTAGAGCTGGAGAGTGCAAAAATCAGGCTCACTTCTGCATAAAAACCAATCAGCTTCTAACCTCAGCTGGTTCAATTAAGCTTTGACAAAATCTGGAAGCTGATTGGTTTCTATGCAGAAGTGAGCCTGATTTTGCACTCTCCAGCTTTAGTAAATAAACCCCAATTTGAAATAACACATGGAGAAGCAAAATGTAGTAAGCCATTGGGAAGCAATGAAGGATTTGAAACATCCATCTTCCATGTTAGAATAGGGGGTGTTTTGGTAAATACCAATTCACTTTGAAGGAGAATATAGAAATAAGAGATGCAGTTGGTGGGATAGAGCATCAATTTGTAGAATTGCCAGACCTTAGGGTGTATTTGAATAGAGGGAGGAGGGGAAGAATAGAGAAAGTGTTGTATATGGAGCAGCGTGAGAAATTCAGTGCCAGGTATCTCCTCCTTCAGTTTCTCCATGCATTTGGGTTTATCTGCTCTAAAAAGGCCATCAGCCTAATTTATACCAGTTTAGTGGTGCCAATTTTTGATTCCCATCTGCGGTATTAGAATGCTTAGGAGTGGTAGTATGATGTGTTTGCTCTTGTTTAAGAGATTGGGTTAAAGATCTCCATACCAGGAGCAAAGCTTAATCTGGTAGGTTCCAGGTCCGCCAGTAGAAGATGAAGCTTGTGTGTGTGTGTGTGTGTGTGTGTGTGTGTGTGTGTGTGTGTGTGTGTGTGTGTCAACGTGTTCGCCAAGTCTACCCATACGGCTTCCATGGAGCGATTAAACCAATGTTTTAACTGGTCTACGTTTTTTTTTTAGCTTTCTGAAGGTCTGTGTCCACAGGGGCACAAACAATGCGTAAGAGAACCAAATTGTGCAATGCTAAGGCTTTTGCAGACAAAGGCAATGAGCCTATCAATGTTAGAAAGCATGTTGCATGAATCAATTTATTTCTACTTCAATATAGTGACAACATGAGGGAGAGAAATCTTTTACAGCTTTATCCAACACTGAGCCCAGGACAAAGATGGCTGTATTAAAGAAGCGTTCCACCCAAAAATTGAACTTCCGCTGTGCAGATTCCTCCCCCCCTCCGTTGTCACATTTGGCACCTTTCAGGGGGAAGCAGATACCGGTCTAATACAGTATTCGCCGCGATATACACCCCTCCTTCATACCCCCCCCCCGCTTTCTTCTGGTAGACACACAGGTCACAAAAGACAGCAGGGAACATTCAGAATGCGCAGCACGAATCACGCATGCACAGTAGGGAACCAGGCTATGAAGCCGCAAGACTTCACTTCCTGATTTCCTTACTAGGAATGCTGGCACCTCCACCCAGAGCTGATGGACAGGTCAACTTGGCGTGAGGACATCATGGGCGCCCTGGACAAGTGCCCTTATTTTAAAAGTCAGCAGCTGCAGAAGTTGTAGCTACTGACTTATAATAAAATAAAAAAGTTTAGGCGGAACTCCGCTTTAAGACTGTAATCTGTTTAAAGAATTGCAACACAGATGCAGAAAATGTTTGCTTTTGTCAAGTAGGCCACGTGCCATGTGCCTGAACTAAAGCTGGAATTGAATGCAGAGACTGGTGTATAAAACCAGCTCCCGTTCTGGTGCATAGAATACATCCTCACGCAGACGTTGCCAGCTATTTTGAATTGGCCCCTCAATAGCTATAAATGAAGGTAGCCCCCTTGGGGTACTTAGAGTACAGTGTGATCGATGGGTTAGGCATGTCCAGAAGGAGCCTGCGATAACACAGGTGTAGACCACGCAGCAACAAATCCTAGTAGTGAAAGGATAGAAGGAGACAGGTCTCTAGGCTGAAGTGCCCTTAAAGTACGTGATCAGTTCTGTGATGGTTTGAAAGTGACAGTCCTCTCAATGATGACGACTGGACAATGTTTTGTTTAAAACACCTTTTTTGTAGACTGAGTTGGGTTGATTTACTCAAAGCAAGTAGGCGGTTCACTTTGCAATGAAAAGTGTGGTGATGTTGCATGTAAGTAAATGTTCTTTGCAAAGTGGAAGTAAAATATAAAAACAGCATTTTTGTTTGCACATGATTTGATGGTTGTAGTCAGGGCCGCCATCAGGGGGGTACAGGCAGTACACACCTGTAAGGGGCCCTGGCAAGGCCCTTTAAAAAAAAAAATGACAACCCCCCTTTTCTTTCATATTTTTTTATAAAAAAAAAAAACTTTTTATATATTTTTTTTATTTATTATATATATATTTATTATTAAAGGGCCCCAATATTTTTCTTTATTTCCTCTTTTTTTTGCACAGCCCAACCCCCCCCCCCCCGCTTCTCAATTTCAGGCGGCAGCACCCCCGGGGGCCCATGCCTGAAGCTGTGCAAGGGGCCCCATAATTCCGGCCCTGGTTGTAGTCATTAAAGTTTTAACTTATTCTCCAGTCTGTGGCATCTTCCCTTGCAAACATCCTATTTGCCTTTAGCAAGTCAACTCCCAGTGTTGTCGGCCCTGATATTGTCTTTTGCTACTTCACCACTCCCACTCGCAGATCTCTACAACAAAGTCTGTAGTCTAAGATATGAACTGGAAGAGTTCTTTGAGAGAACATGTACGATAATCTGTTTCTGGACTTTTACAGTGAAATCACCTTATTGTCAAAAATTTGTAAATTATAATATACAGCATTTACAGTTGTGCTCAAAAGTTTGCATACCCTGGCAGAAATTGTGAAATGTTGGCAATAATATTGAAAATATGACTGATCGTGCCAAAAAAACTTATTTTATTCAAGGATAGCAATCACATGAAGACATTATCATCGTTTTTTTTGGATCCTTTTGAAATCATAACAGAAATCACCCAAATGGCCCTGATAAAAAGTTGAACATACCCTGGAATATTTGGCCTTGGTACAGACACAGAAGGTGGTGCACACACACACGTGCAATTAACCAGTTTCCGACTGGCTCACGCCGACATACATCGGCAAAGTGGCACGGGTGCGCAAAATCCCATATGTCAGCCCTTTAAGAGCAAGCAGAGGGCGCGCTGCACGATGGGGTGCCCGATACACGAGGCAATCGGGTTGATTGCCACGTGTGTGTGTAAGCACACAAATCCCAGTGCTGTCAGAGGGGAGACAGATTGTGTCATCTCTCCTAGTTAGTCCCGTCCCCACACAGTTAACCCCTTGATTGCCCCCTAGTGTTAACCCCGTCCCTGCCAGTGACATTTATACAGTAAACCGTGCATTTTTATAGCATTGTCCACTCTTAAAGTAACAATGGTCCCAAAAATGTGTCAAGTGTCCAATCTGTCCACCGCAAGGTCGCAGTCACGATTTAAAGGGGAAGTCCACCCTAAAAAAAAAAGGCTCAAATTTTTTTGGATCTTCCTAATCTGCCCCTTCTTTGTCCACGGTGGTGCTCCTCGGCCTTGTCCTCCTCGCATTGTCTTCTGGGGAATGGGGTGCGCTGACTTCTGGGAACTGTGTGCCTCCCAGAATTCAGCCGCCCATTCACAAAGTGACTCGCGCATGCGCAGTAGGAAATGTGTGTGTTTGTAGCTGCTGACTTTTGAAAAAAAGTTTTAAAGCTGGACCTCTGCTTTAAAAAAAAAAAATAATAATGCAGATCACCGCCATTACTAATAAAAAAAATCATAATAAAAATGCCATGAATCTATCCCCAATTCTGTAGATGCTATAACTTTTGCACAAACCAATCAATATATGCTTAGTGCGATTTTTAAACTGGGGATTGGCAGAGAGGAGATACAGACACTGAACAGTCGGTAAGGTAAAATTTATGTGATCCATAATGCAGTGCCTTTAGTAAAATTAAAAATCTATTTTTAACTGTAAAAATAATTTAAGATGAACACACTATAGTTAGTATAGGACAATTTGAGACAGACTGATGCTGGGATAAAATGCAAACGTCTGTAGACAAAACGAGGCAATAACAAAATCCAATTGCCACCTGATGGGCTCTTTACAACAACCATGGCATGAATATGCATAATCTTAGCAGCCAAACGTACACGTTGAGACCCCTTTCACACGGAGGCAGTTTTCAGGCATTTTAGCGCCTGAAAGCGACTTCCCATGCTGCCTGAATGTGAAAGCTGAGAGCTTTGACACCTGGGCGGTGCGCATACAGGACGTTAGAAAAACTCTGGCAAGCAGCATCTTTGGAGCAGTTTGGGAGCACTGTATACAGCACTCCCAAAACGCCCTTGCCCATTGCAATGAAGCAGGGGGGTTAAAAGCGCCCTGCTAGCGGTCGAAAAGTGCAGTTTTGAAGTGGTAAAAGCGCTGATAAAACAAGCTGCGCTTTACCGCTAACTCACGGCGGGCCCAGTGTGAAAGGGTTGTTAGTTCCATAGAACAATCATGACAGGAGTATGCCTAGCTTTACCAGCTAGGCATACTTGTTGTCTATAGGCTCTCTTGGCCTTATCTCAGAGGACAGAAGCCTTCACCCAGCAAAATTCCATTCAGTGATTGATTCCTGAAAGAATAGTCATCCTGGGGGATGTCTAAACAAGGGCAACACACATTTCCTTCAGACTGTTATTGGCAGGATGTGACATCTATGTTTCTAGGTTATGATTATGGGCACCTTTTAACTTACATGCAATAGAATTTAATTTGCTTCTTTTATTTAGGAAGTTAAAAAGCAACTGACAGATCAAGGGTGTGGAGTCATGGTACTGCTTCAGCTCCCCTACATTTATAAGCAGCTAGTAATTTAAGCAGGATCGCTCTATTAACAAACAGATGGCTTATAGAAAGAAAGTTAACATGTAAAGTCTTAGGATACCTATTTACAGTACATGCTCTTATAAAACATGCCAAGTCTGCAGTTGAAATCTGGAAACAATAACTTTAATAACAAACAATGAATTCTAGGTTTAATGCAACATACTGAAGTTAAATAAAAACAGGTGTTCACTTCATTTTGAATTACTAAAGTACAGTGTATATAATTGCAAAGATACAGAGCAACTCATGCAATGCATTTTAATAAATACAAGCGGGAAAAATAAGTGTTGAGTACTAATGACATGAAAAACCTTAAACCTCTTCCAAAAAACTGAATTGGCCAATAAATACTTCCATTTACCTGCCAAGAAACATGAAGGGTTCTTTGCAGCATGTCCACTAGTTAGATCCGCAACTTTAGAGAAAATATTTTTAAACACATTACAATCAATGGCAAAATACATTATAAGTTGTCAGTAGAGAAAGGGACATGATGTAGACCAGTTATTAGCACTCAGTATGAAAAAAAACGATGCTTTCTACAAACAGCTTATCATTTAGAACAGTATTAACCACGGATGACAGGTGTCTACTCTGCATTTTAGCAGATTGGATTGGAGGTAGGTGGGTGTAAACGCACACAAGTCTGTTTACATCTGCCACTCCATAGAGGTGAATAGAGGGTCTAATTGAGTCGGACCGATCATGTGAAAGGGGCCCAAGGCTGTTTTTACACTGATGGTCTGCGGTCTACCCACACTGCGGGCGTAGTGTACCATTGGCTTTCCTGCGCGTTGGCTGCATTTTGCCATATAATTCTATTTTATCCTACAGGTGTAGTACACTTTCTGAAAGCGCACCAAACCCGAAGGTAAAACCATTAGTCCATGCATGCAGGTAACCCGCAGGTACACTGTGCTACACTTGCGGATCAGTTTGAAACCAGTAACCAGTGCAGAACAGACATGCTTATATATATATATATATATACACACACAAGTAAGTAATAAAAACGTACCTTTAATAACAGTCTAACATTCAGGTAATCGCCGACTGTTGCTGTTCCAGGCAGAGTGCATTTGGTATCACTCCACCTATGACAGAAGCCAGTGCTATACAGGAAGCATTAGCTTATGCAGCCGTTTACTTCCTCTACCGCTGGCTTCATTCACAACACTGATGCTCTGGGATGGCAGGTCGGCAACCTGCAATCTGGGCTTGCCAACCCACCATTACAGAGCAGGAGGTCACGTGCCACATCAGAGGGCTTTGCGGGCCACTGGTTGGGCACCCCCGGTTTAAAGCATGGCTAGTGATAGTCACATTCAACTGGACTTGTTCTGTAATGCTGAAGAGGTTTTACATAGTCACTTCTACATGTTGGTTGAATTGGCAGCAACACTACTAGCTATACCATGACCTGGATGAATAAGAATATTTAAAACATAACTCAAGCACGCATTATAAAATCCATCTTGGAAGCTACACCAGGGAGAAAGTCTTGCATTACTGTGTGGAGTTACAGACAGAAGAACAGGAAGTGAGGATTTCTCAGGACATTTAAAAGCAAAATCGAAGGATGAGGTAAGTGATGAAGCACTGCACTAAGGTAAAGGAAGCTTGGGGAAAAACATTTTTACCTTTGCGACCCCTAATCAGAATGTAGACACAATCTGAAGCACTTACATTTTTTTTTTTTTTTAAGGAAAAAAATTTAAAAGATATATTTAAATTAGTGGTCCTCAAGCTGCGTGAAAACTACAAGTCCCATCATGTCTCTGCCTTTTAGGTGTCATGCATGTGGCTTTCATAGTCTTGCTGTGCCTCATGGGACGTGTAGTTCAGCAATAGCTGTAGTAAGTTCGCCAATTGCAGATCCCTGCATCAAGCATCCACTACACATCTGTTAGTTAAGCTGTGGAGATGTTACATACACTGTAAAAATTGGATGCTTGATGTTGCTACATGTACCGCTCTTTGGCACAAGCCATGCATGCATACATACATACATACATTTTGTTATAGTTTATAGCAACCATCTTAAAAAAAAAAATTCTGCACCGTTTACTGCACTTATTGTCCACATGTAGTAAAAAAATGGTTTTGTACCTGTTGTACTTGAAAATAAAAAAATAATAATTGTAAAGATTCAAAAAGGTAAAGTTTTATATACAGGCAAGCATCAATGTTTTGAAATGTTTGTATATTTGTTATACCATTTTTTCCGTATGGGAAAGATAAAAATAAATCCGATTTAATTGGACAAAATTGTCAACTGCTTTATTTCAAGTGAAATATGTAAACTGTTCCAATAAGGTTTATGCAACATGGGTAACAAGGGTAATAAAGAAAATTAAGAAAACTACACAAAGTCATACTGCCATGGGAGCTGTCCATCATCGGTCAGAAAATAGTCAGTAAAATCTTCACGCACTCATAAAAGTGTGAGTGGTGGGACGAGTGCCAACACGACCTCTGGGCTCTTCAGAAACAGTTAACGGGGGTTCGGTGGGCACAACCTCCTTACCCCTCAAAAAATTATGGTGCATACAACATGTTAAGATGACATTGACCATATGATCCATGAGTCTTGAATTTCACAAAAAATATTCATGCTTTTATCTGCGGCAAAACAGCCATCCGTGTGAAAGGCGCCTGACAGAAGATATACTGTGTATACTATTAGAGTTTGAATTTGGTAAATATCAGACTCGATCTATTTTTTTTTATTTAAAAAAAAAAAAAAGTTAGACTGTTTTTCAAACGGAACAGTAATATATTATATGCTGGCCATACGTCTTCCTTCAAAAAAAATGGTCGTTCAATTTTCTAATCGTCAGTGGGGTCAAATAGACGTTAGTTTTCAACAGCAGTGACGGGAAAGTTTAAAAATAGAAAACTTCTTGGTCAAAGGAATTTTCAGACCGTGTATGTGGTTTTCATTGTGAAATTACATTAAAGGGGTTGTAAAGGTTTGTTTTTTATTTTCTAAATGGGTTCCTTCAAGCTTGTGCATTGTTGGTTCACTCACCTTTTCCTTTTATTTCCCTTCTAAATGTTTTTTTTCTTTGTCTGAATTTCTCACTTCCTGTTCCTCCTCAGTAAGGTTGAACACCTTACTGAGGAGGAACAGGAAGTGAGAAATTCAGACAAAGAAAACAAAGGAAAAAAAAACATTTATAAGGGAAATTAAAGGAAGCTGTTCTAAATGACTTTCCACCGCACGGATGATGGTGGAAAGCTTACTGAGGAGGAACAGGAAGTGAGAAATTCAAACAAAGAAAAAAAACATTTAGAAGGGAAATGGAAGGAAAAGGTAAGTGTACCAACAATTCACAAGCTTAGAGGAACCCATTTAGAAAATAAAATTTGAACCTTTACAACCCCTTTAATTTTAAAATGTTAAAAGCAAGTGAAAATGTCAAACATTTTTTCATTCAGCGAATGTACAAAGATTTTTCGTATAAATATAATAATATTAACAGTAGTGATTATTTGCTCTTTTTGTACAATAAAAAGGGCTAGTTTTCATTCAGGTGATTTTCATTTCGGCTGATTAACAGATTACGAAAATAGTAATCAATTAATTTCATAATCAATTAGTTATTGATTGGTTGTTTTGGCCCTAGATTTTTGCAATTCATTTTGTATCCACCATTACCAATTTTGGGAGTAATTATTGGCACCGATGTTGAGGGTTAATATGTCCACTGATATCAATGTTAAAGATTATTATTGCACTTACTGACAATAATGCTAGGTGTTACTACCATGTCCACTTTAATTTACTTTTTTATTCAGCACCGGATGTCTAGTGCAGGCTGCAGGCTACAAGAGATGTGTACATTACCACTCATTCCAGACAGATCTAGATTAGATGTACATACCTTAACTCCATCTACAAAGCAGCCACAAAACATCAGTTAGAAATGTTCATGTTCCTTTCTACCCATTTAAGAAAACAAAGAGGCATCCAACAAAAGCTGTTTATTGAAGAAGCCTTCACTTAGCATGACTTAACTTTTCAAAAAGCCCATTAAAAAGTTACAACAATAACAGCAAATCACTGCCATTCTTAGTAGCTAGGTGAGTAATGACAGGGTACAAAGTAATGGCTAACACAGTGGAACAGGACCTGCTATGTAAAGAAGGAAGTGTCCTACTGTTTTTCTCTGTTTGCACCACAGCAGTGGACTGTTGTGTACTGCAGGATTAATGGAATTTATATATAGTAACACAAGAGGGGGAATATCCACAGTCTAGGCATAGGTTTTATTGTGACCCTGGTTATTGTCAACTCTGTGTACCTAGCATTTCTTCAGCTATTCTTCCCATTTGGTGAGTAAAGATGAGGTGTACTGTAACAAACGTGAAACAAGTAGCTAAACTGCTGTAAAATTACAGATGCCATCTGAGCTAATCAAAAGGTTAAAGGAATGTTTTAATTCCATACAAGTATAATGATGCAATGTACGCATTTTATAATACAAAATGCATGCAATTTTAGGGAACAATATTTGTTTCTCAATAAAAGATTGAACAGAATATATGTTTAGAATACCTATACTATGGGTATTGAATCATGTTCGATTCTTAATGGCACCTCCGCACATCAGAAAATATGGTTCGATTTTCCATCACCTTTGAAAAAGTCACATGACGAAACGCGTCAGTGGACCCATTCACAAGCCCGTACGTACGCTTGCACGCTACCCGACAGCACGCCAACTTCCCACCTGTTTGTAAACAGGGACTATGACCATCACCTGGTGATCTAGTCAATTCGCAGCGCCATTATCCCATCTTTCACACTTTCGATTTTGCAAGTGCCAAACCACATGGTGCCGCAGCACCGTACTGCTCAGTACAGCACAACTTTAAAAAAGGGACAGGGACTTTCTCTTTGTTTCTGCACGTTATGCAGTCCATTGAAATTAATGGGTTGCCTACTCGCATGATTGCAAGTCACAATCATGTGAGTAGCCTCAAATCCTTCACATCACAATTCCATTAATACATCAGTCTGGATGGGACCGTGACTTTGTCCGAGTTTGGATCATGGTTTACCATTTAGTGATGCCGGATCTATACAATGCGTACATTAATATATTTTTTTACCTTACAGTCAGGAAAAAAAGAAGGAATATTTTATTATTCTGAGAAAAAAAATTCCCTAGATTCACATTGCTTAGGTCTATAAACACAGAAGTGAAACCATGGTCTGGGATTTTTATCATGGGGCAACAGTCTTAAGGAATTTTGACAAACATGACTCTAGAAGGCTAGTTACTTAAAGCGGTTGTAAACCGCATAAACATTTTTTATTTTTTTTTCAAACCTGCAAGGCAAAAGGCATAATCAGCTAGTATGCACCGCATACTGACTGATTATGAAATACTTGCCTCGGAACGAGGTGAAGAACACTTACCTGGTCCACGCCGAGCGAGATGTCATCTTGCTCCGGCGTGTCTTCCGGGTATCGCCGCTCCAGCACTGTGATTGGCGGCTGCCGGTCCTTTCGCTGTGGATTCCCCCCTGCGCATGCGCCGCTGCAATCAGCGGCGCATTGCGAGGGGAATATCTCCTAAACCGTACAGGTTTAGGAGATATTCTTTATACCTACAGGTAAGCCTTATTATAGGCTTACCTGTAGGTAAAAGTGAAAAAAGTGGGTTTACAAAAACTTAAATATTCAGCAAATTTTTTGTGCAAAGTGCTGCATACATGCACCAGTGTTCAGGCAACTTTTATTCCAATATATAAAAACTGTATATCACTGTTTTGCAATCAACAGAATACAAAAAGTGCAATGAACTGTGCACATCGGCCTACCCAACCAAGTTTCAGGGATGCTGAAAATTGTTCCAACAGACTGAGTATCCAAAGGTTAAGCCAACTAAAGTATTTTAATTTGCTTTAAATTCAGATACAAAATGGTAAAAATTCACAAATCATCCAAAAGCTTTTGGAGCCATTAAGCGATAATCAAGAATGAAATCAAAGAAGGTACATCTATCTAGAGATGCTTCCACTCAAAACTCTCAATGCACACAGGAAACGCTACAGAGTTTAAAAACCACTTTGAATGAGCGAAGGTCCGGTATCCGAGACTCAAGCTGGCCATGCATGGTTTATTTTTTTAAACTAAAATTTTTTCATTCACACAAACAAGGTAGACATTGTACCCCGACAGCAGCACCAGCTGATCGGCAGTTGCAGCCACTAATCAAAAGAAAACGTTCCGATTAACCACTTCCCATATGTATATATACATCCTGGAGAAGCAGTTGTGATATGCTTTTCAGCGTCTAGTAAAAGTGATTGGAGTGGCTATACAGCTGCCCAATCACTTTTACAGTGAACGGAAGTGGATTCCCCACATTAGCATACCATCCAACCGTGGAGCCCAGGAACGATCAGGTTTGACGCAGTGTGAAGAGTGGAAGGAATGATGTTCCATCTCTTCTGGAACGTCAGAAACTGGAGGCAACAAGCATTTTCTCACTTCTGGTTTTGGTTTGTTTACAGGCTGTTACCACCTTGTAAAGCAGCCAATCAAACTGATCTTGGTTTGACTGGCTGCTTTGGAGAGCAGTGGCGAGTGGAGAGCAGTGGCGAGATCTAGGTCTAATAGACCCCAGATCTCTCCATAAAGAAGACCTGCAATTGCCCTTGCTATCACAAGGGATGTTGTTCATCCCTTGTAATAGCAATATAAATATAAAAAAAATTAAATAAAAGGAACAGTGTAAAAAAAAAACCTGTCCATGCACAAATGTGATTGTGCGAATGTCAGAGCAAAAACAATAATTCACATTTTCAGATCGTCTTTGTAACTGTAAACTGGTAACCTGTAAAGGCTTTTAGAGCATAGGCTATGGAGATTTTTAGGTAGTGCAGTTCATCATCCTTCCATGGGCGTATACAATTTTAAAGCGTGACATTATCCAATTATATTCATCCACTTACTTGGCCTAACATCATCTTTTATAATTTACCAACAACTGGGTATTATATTGTGTTTGTGAGCATTAAAATTAAATAAAGTGTATTTTTCCCTGAAAATATGTTTTGATAAGCGGCTGTGCAAATATTGTGTAGCATAAAAAATAGCATCACCCAAAATGTTATTCTCCAGGGACTTTGCTTTTTTGATGTTCATACCATTGATGCATAATATTACAGTATATGTTTTGGTCATCTTTAAACACCCGATCATGGGATTGGATATACTGTAGCACTCAGTGCTCATGAGGGTTGTTATTTAACTTACAAAGGTCACTATCACTTACTGAAGGGTGACGCGAGTTTAGATCACTCTTCAGAGAAATTTATATATCTTGTTAATTATTAGGATCCATCTCTGCTATTATCAAATAAGTGAGATGGGAGTGGGGGTTGGCTGAGGAATCACTGTGTTCTCTGAGGAATCACTGTGTTCTGTACTGTACCTCAAGATATGCAATTTACAGGTCATTTCCAAATGTTATCTTAATTGTACAGTACAGGACCCAGGATGGAGTATTCATAAACCTTGGGATGTCCTCAAGCAATGAATGAGAAGGGTGGGCAACTAAGCAAACAGAACTGTGCCACTGCCTCAACAAGGGTCAAAAGAACCCTGCAGCTGAATGCTGCCTCTGCAGAAGAATGAATGTCCACTTGTTAGAACTTTGAAAAGGTATGCAAAGAGGCCCAGGTGGCCACCTTACAAAGCTGGGCTGCAGAGGCTTGGTCCCATAATGCCCAGGAAACACCCACCAACCTGGTGGAATGAGCTCATAAAGGTGCATTTGTTCTTGAGTAAGCTCCGACAAGGAGTCGTTATCCATCTAGGAATGGTGGACTTTGAATCAGAATGCCTCCTTTGTATGGTAATGAGGGTAGGATGAAAAGGAAGTCCCAGTCTTTGATGGAAGCTGTTGTGCCGAGATAGAATCTGATGGCTCTGCCTACTTCCAGGTAGAGCTGCACAATCCTGGTCAAAATGAGAATCACAATTATTTTGCTTAGACTAAAGATCTCGATTCTCTCACGATTCTCAAAAACTGAATGCCAGGAAGCCCCCCCTCCCCCCAAATAAATAAACCTGTGATTTATCTGAAAATATGAATATATAAAAAACAGACCAGTGATATGTCTATAATGTTAAGGACCATATAACTCCTATGAAAATAGCAGAATCAAACTTTCAGAAGTAGTACCGCCAGCAACCATTGGGTGGCGCATGGATACACACTGTTGTACAGAACTGTGAGAAAGATTAATACATCAGAAGCAGTATTGCCGGCAACCACTGGGTGGCGCATGGATACACACTACAGTTGTACAGATCTGCAAGAGAAGCCCAGGCATCCATCCAGCGGCGCAGGCTGCTGACGTCGGTTCCGATATCTGCGCCATTTGCGTTCCACGCTGGTTACGTGGAACCGGCCGTGAAACAAAAGAATCGCGGGTCTTCCCGTGGGGAGATCGTGGGCGGGGAAAATCGAGATTGCGATTCTCTCAGCGATTAATCGTGCAGCTCTACTTCCAGGCAATGAAGAACAATTTCCTTTCGGGGTTTTGGAGCAGGGCACAAAGATGAAAGGACTAGGTCTTCATTGAGATGGAAGACGGAGGAAAAAAGGAAAAAAAAAGGTGATGGTCTTGGGCATAAGACTACCTTGTCGTTTTGAAGAATGAGGAACAGCTTCTTACAAAAGAGTCAGCTGCTAGCTCATACAGACATGATTGCAACCAAGAAGGCTATTTAGCACAAGAGATCACCATGTGAAAGCCAGAGTACCAAATTGAGGACCCAAATAGGCACAGGGTGCTGTAAATGGAGCGTGATCTGAGATATACCTTGAATGATTCTAAAAGGTCTCTATAACAAAATAACAAACTTGCCTACTCTGTGCACATAGGTGTGTGCAGGGGGTGTGCTGAGTGTGCCTGGGAACACACTAATCCATCCATGCACCAGGACCACTGATAAGGCAGTACAGCCGACCATCCTATACCTGGCCTAGGTCCTATCAGCTCAAAAGTGGGGCCCAGGTACCTGCCGAGCAGGACGACCACCTGTACTGCCTTTTTGCAGACACGGATTCTCTTGTTCCTTTCCTGCAACACTACCAGCTTCTCCTCAACTTTCTCCCTACAGCTGTGCTGCAGGGGGATCAGGGGGAAGGGGCTGGAAAATAATGTAATTTACTGGACCTCTCCTGCTTCGAACGAACACCGTGAGCAATCAGTACCCATCACTCCTGTGTCTATTAATCACGTTAGTATAGTAAACTGTTTACTATACTTCACTTTGAGAATAGGAAGCCTGTAAGTGCTTCCTGTTCATTCATCTGTGCAGCTGAGGCTCAGTCTTAAATATGAGACATCATGGCTCTGTTAAGACCCCTGATATTTCACCAAAGCCCCACAACAGGACACACACAAAAAAAAAAAAGTAAAGAAATATTGCTTTGCTCTCTATACTTTGACATGGCATCATATCACAGCTGTAGCATGTGCATACCCCTAGTCACTGCCTCTGTTTCTCTGTGTTTGAGCTTTGGGGTACACACCCTAATGTCTGATGCAGTGGTTTTGCACAGAGCAGCCCAGATCCTCCTCTTCTCGGGTCTCTCTTCGAGGGCCCCTGGCCCCTCCCTCCTGTTAAATGCCCCCACTGCAAGCAGCTTGCTATAGGCAGCACCTGAGCCAAGCCGCAGCTCCCTGTGTCCATTCAGACACGGAGCTGCAGCCTGCCCCCCTTTCTCTACTCATTGGTTCACTGGCTTTGATTAACAGCAGGAGCCAATTGGGCCCTGCCACTGTCTCAGCCAATGGGGGGGGAGTCCCGGACAGCCAAGTATCTCTTGCAACATAGATCTAGATGGACCTCAAGTAAGTATTACTGGGCTATAGAAAAAAAAAACCCAGGGAAAACACTGCGCTAGACAAGTGTCAAAAAATTTAAGAAATTCCCACAGTGAAAGCGAGATGTGGAGCTGCCAGTACCAAAAAAATTGATACCAAACTTTGAGAATATAAGAATACAATAAAAAAGGTACAGCGCTAAGTGAACAATAGAATAATAAAGTGAACGTGGGTATTGACAATGTGAATGGTATTGGATAAATAAACACCTATAATCAAAACACAAATCTTAAATGCGCCTAAATGATCAGAGGCAAACAGTGATGAAAAACATATGATGAAAAAATGAAAAAGTCCCACATTAATGATTAAAACAATCGACCAATAAAAGAAATGTTCTTAAATTGTGGTACATAATCGTGCACAAAGTTGAAAATGTGAAAAGAAGAGAAGGAGGGGAATCTTCATCCACCAGTAAGACACCCAAGCAGTGGTGTTGTATTCTCCTTACCCAAAAAGGGTGACCGCTGTCACGGCGGTCTCTCTGAGCACAGGGGTTTAAAGTCCCAACAGACTCACTCCAGATGATTGGCAAGCACAAGATGGTATCTTAATGTATTTCTGAAGTCCAGTTTTCATTTGCGGGAGTGGGAGAAGCAGAAAGGCGAGGTCATCTGGTCCTGGGGATTAGGCCAGCATTGCAGAGCCGCACTAATACAGCATGAGGGTTGCCCTGGGCTGGATCGGAAAGAGATAAATGGCAGCGCTCTGCCCTGTCCTCCTAGTGCCTGCTGATTTGCCGATTACTATTTGGTGAATTTATCCTATACCATCCACATTGTCAATACCCACGTTCACTTTATTATTTTTTTGTTCACTTGCTTAGCGCTGTACCTTTTTTAAAGTATTACTGGGCTGCTGCACAATGCCTAATGCATTAAGATAAAAAAACTTCTGCCTTTACAACCATTTTAAGGATTTTAACAATGAAAATCTTAGACAGGCCAGAGATTTTTTTTTTTTTTTTTTTTTTTAAAGAGAATGGGCAAGGCCTGTCCCTTTCAGAGCACCAACAGGTCAAAATTCTGGTCTGTTCCTAACTGTAGGAAGGCCAGTATGCGAAGAATAGTGTACCATATTGTTCGCTCCATAAGACGCACCTGACCATAAGACGCACCCAGGTTTTAGGGGAGGAAAACAAGAAAAAAAAAATCTGAACCAAATAATGTACTAAAATATTTATTATTATAGGTGGGTGGTGGACACACAGCAATACCAGCCCCCCCTATCAAATCAGCTCAGCCACACTATACCTGGGTGGTGGTGGTGGACACACAGCAACCCCCCCTTTGTCAGATCAGCTCAGGGTGGCAGGGCAGACAAACACCCCTTCAGCCTCTCATATCACAACAGCTCAGGTGATGGAGAGTGGATACCATGAAAGCCCACACCTCCCACGCCCCCTTAACACCAGCTCACCTCAGGCAGCGGGGGACACTGCCATTACATTGCACAACCCCCTCTGGCTGGCTCTCAGCATCAGATACACCTGGGCAGCAGCTAGAAAGGACTGAGGTCATAGTTTGCAGCAGCAGTGGCCAGTAGAGAGAGGCAGGAAGTGAGACTGGACCAGACCACAGCGCCGGGGGTGTTTCAGCTGGAAAAAAAAAGCCAGCCAGGGCTCTTATCACTTGCGGGATGGTGTCACATCTGGCGGGTGTCAACTCACCTGGGTGCGGAGCCACTATAGCAACGCCACTGACCCCCCCCCCCCAATGTTTTGGCACCTGGGGCAGACCACCTCCCCCTGCTCCCCTTGGTATGCCCCTACAAGGATCTGCCTCACATCCTGTCCACTCTCCTCCACAGAGAAGCCGAGCGTCTGTACAGCGGTGGGGGGGGGCGGAGCCTGCCCAGTATTCGCTCTATAAGACGCAGGGACACTTCCCCCCCCATTTTTTTTTTGGGGGGGGGAGCGTCTTATGGTGCAAAAAATATGGTAATGTCTAATGACGTGCCTGTGTTCACACCAGGTAAAGAAGCAATTCCATGTAAAATAATAAACCTTCCTGGGAGTCGCTTTTTTGTGCTTTCAAGGTAAAAATGTTGTTAGGTAGGGGAACTCCTCTTTGCTTTAAGACTTGGCCTTCAACAGCCATGCCATTAAAGCCAGTGTCTGTGTACCAGGTTCTACTGGGCCAGTTGGGTGTAATTAGAATCGCAGGTTCCTTTTTTTGTGGAGCAGGCAAGGTAGGATTTGCACTAGAGGGAATGCATAGATTAACCTGAACAAAGACCAGATTATCAAGGAATGCATTGCTAGTGCTAGAGGACCATTTGTCCTGCCCACAACAGAGGCAGCTTGCCGTTAAAGGGTAACTCCACTTTCGTGGGGGGAAAAAAATAGCAAATAAAAGAAAAAATACAGTGTGTACAATTGCGATACAAGTCATATTGTAACTGATTAAAAATTACCTTTTGAATCTGCAGTCTCTGCAATTTTCTAAAAATGCAATGCAATATGGCTACATGGAGTTGTTCTGTACACAGAATGTGTACTGACCACTCCTCAAACATTTCCTGCTTGTGCAATTGGCTCACTGATTTTTTCCAGAAGTCTGCCCAAGATACAAGACAGATTACAGGCATCCCCTGCAACAATTTTTTTTTTTAAATTTTGCCAAGATAGATAGATTTAATAGGAACACTTCTACAGGGATGCAGACCCAACAGCTTTCCTCAGTGCCCTGAGGAAAGTACCAGTACCACTCCCATTAGACTCCCATTAGACCCACTCGGCACAAAGGCATAGACCAAAACATGAATTTCTTCAGAACAAAAATGTAGGAATCTACAACAAAAGATTGTTATAATCCTTGCAATGTACATGGATCACCCAGGTGTGAATGTTTTTTTCTCAACAAAAGTGGAGTTACGCTTTAAATCAAGAGGCCATGGAATCCACGGACAGGGAATACCCCCCCCCCCCCCATCTCGGACATATCAGGTTAAATATGTCAGAGTGAAGGGCCCATTCCCCTTCCACGCAGTAATGGCTGAGGAAATCCGCTTTACAGTTGTCAACTCTCGAGATATGGACAGCAGAGATTGCTGGACAGTTGGTCTCCATCCATGAGATAATTTGGCTGGTGTCTTTCAATGCTACAATACTTTTGGTGCCTCCTTGGTGTAAGCCACAACCTACTGCAAGTTGTCTGATTCCCCCCCTCCCGATTTGGTGTTCCAGAAGGGGGGGGGGGGGTCCAAAGCTGCAGAGCCATCCTTATTGCTCTGAGCGCCAAAAAATTGAGTTTGCAATTACCATTTTCAATGAACTGTAAAGTACTAGAATACTCTTTTTCCACTAGAATACTCCTCCCCAGCCTGAAAAGCTTGCATATGGTATCATATCATATGACGTCCTCCACTTTGTGCGGTGATATCTGAATGATACCTTCAGCTACAGGCATCATTCAGATATCGCCGTCTTCAGCCGCCGATTATGTGCATGATAAGAACGGTCAAAGCGGCGGTTCTGCCGCTTGATCATTCTTATAGACAGCGGGAGGGGACGTCCCCTCCCGCCGCCATCCGGTGCTTCTCCGGGCTCTCCAGTGCCATCGGGGGCCCGGAGAGCGAATCGGTCGGCGCTACTGGAAAGCCAGATGGTCACCAGTCATCTCTATGACCGTCGGCGGCCCAGGCGTGACGTTATGACGTCACGCCCAGTACCCGGAAGTAAACAAAGCCGCGGCTGTCGGCATGTGATTGGTGTTTTTTTTTTCACCGATTTCATGCTTGTAAGCCTGGAGGAGAGATGTGGGGTCTTATTGACCCCACATCTCTCCATAAAGAGGACCTGTCACACTGATTCCTATTACAAGGGATGTTTACATTCCTTGTAATAGGAATAAAAGTGATAAAAAAAAAATAATAAAAAAAAAAGTGTAAATTAAAAATAAAATAAAAATGTTTTTTTTTTTTCAAAACGCGACCTGTCCCCGTTATCTCGCGCGCAGAAGCGAACACGCATGCAAGTACCGCCCACATATGTAAACGCCGTTCAAACCCCACATGTGAGGTATCGTCGCGTGTGTTAGAGCATGTGCAACAATTCTAGCACTAGACCCCCTCTGTAACTCGAAAATAGTAACCTGTAAAAAATGTTAAAGCATCACCTATGGAGATTTTTAAGTACCCAAGTTTGGCACCATTCCATGAGTGTGCGCAATTTTAAAGCGTGACATGTTCGGTATCTATTTACTCGGCGTAACATCATCTTTCACATTATACAAAAAAATGGGCTAACTTTACTGTTTTGTTATTTTTTAATTCATGAAACCGTTTTTTTCAAAAAAAGGCGTTTGAAAAATGATTGCCCAAATACCGTGCAAGAAAAAAAAGTTGCAATGACCGCCATTTTATTCCCTAGGGTGTCTGCTAAAAAAATATATATAATGTTTGGGGGTTCTGATTAATTTTCTAGCAATTTTTTTTTGATTTTTACATGGAGAGAAGTGCCAAAATAGGCCCGGTGGACAAGTGTTAAGGCTGGGTGAGAGAGAGATCAACCATATTTGAGAATTCCATGCTTGAGCAAGTAGAACAGCCTTGAAGGAGGCTACCATTAGACCTAGAACTCTAATGGAGAATCTTATTGTGTCTGACCTCTGGTTCCTTGCATGAGCTCTGACAGAAAGCAGTTTCTTCTCTAAAAAAGGAAAAATGTTGCAAAATGTGTGAATTTGAAAGTATTTGCTGATGCAAATACCCCTGCTGGGCTTCCATACCATGAACAGATAGGATTAGAATCACTTAAACTTTTCCTGTAGGGGTACTAGCACAGCTACTCCCTTGGTCAAGAGAAGCCTCTGGGTATTCTGCAAATATGACTGACATTGGGCAGAGTTTCATTGACTTGAGAGAGTAAAGAGGTGAGGGGGTAGAGCTTTCTACGGCTAATGCTACTGGATTCTTTTATAACTTCCAGTGTGCATGAGGCCTAACAGTCCCCCCCCCCCCTTGGGTAGAGAAGTTAGGTGCTCTGCATTTTGAAGAGGAAAAGGCTCCCGATGAGGGGGGGGATGTTGAAATTTTCATCTCTGGAAAAAAAAACTTCCCTCCTATGACATCATTGATGAATCTGTCTGGTGCATCAAAGACAAGTTATCCTTCAAAACGGTATGTGTGTGGGGCGTCTTTTATTGGCAGCTTTGGATGATCAGATATTGCACATGTGAATGGAGCTCAGAGAGATTCTGGAAATTTGTGTCAATTCCTGTTTAAGGGCATCCTCATAAAAGAGCAGAATGTAACTGCTGTAATTTCTCAGTTCAAGCACAGTTCTGGAATACTAGATCATGTTGGTTGTTCAGTGTCCTAGTACATTTAGCTGCAGTTTAATAGACAGAAATCACAATAATAGCTGGTTGCAAAACTGGATCTGCGTGTGTTTAAAGAACCTTTAAAGACTGTCTCAAACTTCCTATCTGCAGAATTTGTTTAATGAATGGACCTTCAGTTGGCACATTGAGTTTTTTTAAGACTGGGATCTACTACTAGTGCAGGTCACTTTTTGGTGAACTCTTTCTTTCCTCAGGATAGAACTTGGTAGTGATTTTCAGACTAGTGAAAATCTTTTCTGGATTTACCCAATCATATTTCCCATTTTATTTATGAATGGATAAGATCTAGATTTAGCAGGTCTCTTTGTACCCAAAAGGGTCACATGCGACTACATCCACTTTGGCAAGCATATTGCATGAAGCTGCAATATCAGGCGTACAGGAGTATGGGACAACTACCGCATTTTTCTCTAAGACTTCCTCTAAGTTGTCTTCATTCCCTTATACAATATATCCATATCTTCAAAGCTGGCCATATCTGGATCCAACTCAGGTGGAGTTGGAGAAATAGCCTGGCGTTTTGGAGCCCTGGACATTGATGGCTGTATTAAAGAAAGTATGAGACAGTTACAAAAAAAAGTCCCTTAGGCTTGTTGTGTGCCTGAAATAGAACTACAATTGGGTGCGGATACCAGTGTTATTTTTTTTTATTTTTTTTTGCTGGGGCCCATTTGCATGGCTTTGTTATAGCTACATGTGACTGTATTCCACTGTGGGGTATTCATGGAGCAGGATGCAGACTATAGGGTAAACATGTAAGTGAAGAAATATACAGCAACCCAAGTGCAGACCGTCCTGTGGCAAAAGGACAGGAGGAAACACCCAAGTACATTATAAAAGACTTTAGGCAGAAGTGGAGGGTGTACAACTTGTCGTGCGACGCAACTAAACTCGAAAAGTGGTTGCGTTTTAGCACTCAAGTTTACACTGTAAAGTGAATACATTCCATAGTCCTAGTTTTAAACAGTAGCAGTCAAACAGGGTGACCTGTCCACATCACCGTTAAAAATACAGAATCAAGCCTTTGCTAGTCACAGTGGGGATACCCCGGGAGGAGTCTTCAGGGTCTGAGTTCCCCAAGAATGGACCACATTTCTGCAACTGTATAGTACTCTGAGGCTCATGTAGGATTCAGTGCCTGACATAACATTATAGGCCATTCAGATATGGTTTTCAAGATTTTACCAATCTGAATGCCCTGCTTCTATTGTTGTATTTAGAAAACAATGAATAGTTGATTGAAGAATCCAATGATAAAATAAAGTAGCTTAGCCAAGAGCGATTTCTCATAGGGCAGAAGGTCTATTTCCTCAGGACACTAGCAAAAAAACTGAGGACTCAGATTGTCTTATGTATAAGGTACCAGCCTACAACTCAGGGTCTATGAATACTTAGCATGTGTCTTGTACGATTAAGATAAATGCATTTTTAGTAAGACAATAATAAGGCCAACGTAATACAGCTGTATCTGAAGAACAGAATACTGTAAACCTCTCTACAAAACCATGAAAATTAAAGTGGATGTAAACCCGAAAACTGTACTTTTATTTTTTGATGTCACAATGTAGAGTATAAGATTTCCTATCATCTGTGCCCAGTCTTGCCATACAGAGTTAAAGGGGTTGTAAATGTAAAAAAAAACAAAAATGTCCCTAAATAGCTTCCTTTACCTTAGTGCAGTCCTCCTTCACTTACCTCATCCTTCGATTTTGCTTTTAAATGTCATCATTTCTTATGAGAAATCCTCACTTCCTGTTCTTGTGTCTGTAACTACACGCAGTAATGCAAGGCTTTCTCCCTGGCGTGGAGAAAGCCTCTTGAGGGGGGAGGGGGTGAGCTAAAGCAAAATCGAAGGATGAGGTAAGTGAAGGAGGACTGCACTAAGGTAAAGGAAGCCATTTAGGGATTTTTTATTTTTACAACCCCTTTAATCCAGCTCTGAGCAATCCTCTTATGTTTCAGTGAAAGAAAACGGATTTACAGAGAAAAACCTTAGTCTGTTCTGCCCCCTTGCTGTGAGTGACAGGTTATTTACACATCTCATGCACTAGCCTGGAGGTAGGCATTATTTTTTAATTCCCACCCCCACTCCTTTTCTGAAGTAATGTGGTTACTTCTCTGGATTTTGACTGGATGTTAGTGATCATAGCAGAATTTAGTGCAAGAAATACACAGGGAAAAATGCATCTTGACAAAAGGGAGTGTAGAGGAGGGTGGGGAGTCTACCGACATCACGACTCCACCCACAGAGCTCCAGACAACAGCATCTGCAGTTTTTCAGTTCTTATAACCGACAGAAGGGAGATATTTGACAGGTAAGGATACATGCAGGAGGCATGTATATCTTTATAAATCAGCACTATGGCAGTAGTTTAGAAAGGATGAGAGTGGGTTTACATCCACTTTAAGGTAAGCTAAACTGTAAATAAGATACTTATGCTTAAAGTCATAATAAATGTAGCTGTATAGCAAAATGATGTCATAAAATTTATTGTTAGACCTCCAACACGTGTATGAATAAACATATGAAATATGTAGTGAAAGCGAGGTCTTAAGCCTCTTGCACACTGACCAAGATAAAATACCACACCAAAGCCGTTTTTTGTAAAAGGTAAAGATCCATAATGTATCAATGCATCTAGAGCCGTGTAAAAAAAAATAATAATAATTTTACACAACTTTAGCTTGCAAAATCCCATGTATAATCATCAGTAAATTATGTCTATGAGCTAGAGGCCTGTGTGTCCTTATTGTACTTATGTACATTATTAGTGTAGGTATCGTGTGTGTAATTTTTATTTTGTAAAAAAGCGGTATACAAGCGGTGACATGGACTATTCACTATTTAAAGCACAACAGTACGCATGCCCGAAGAACAACTGGCTGAAGTAAATGGTAACAATAATTTACCGCACAATGTAGAATTTAAAAAGAAAATGGGTTAGTCCAAAAAATAATAAAGTATTCACAAAACACTATATTTCCTTTAAATGCTTGCTGAATATAATACACTCAAGATTAAGGTTTACAAACTCAGTTTAAGAGCCCTTAAAGTGGAGTTTCCATCCCAAAATGTGTTTTTCATTATTGTGCTCATTAGACCTAAAAAAGTAAAAAAAAATAAAAAAAATTTTTTACTCATCTGGAAATGCCTGTTGCTATGCGGTCCCACGTAATCTGCCTTTGAAACCACCTAGGATTCTGACATCTCCCTCTAATGCTCCTGGGAAATGTGTGTCATCATTTCCCATGATGCAGTGTGCTGTTCAATTATCACTCCCCATCCAAGACTTCCAGGAAGTAAGTGCTTGTAGGCTTCACAATGCCCACAAGCAAAATGACAACGGTGTAGATATAGTTTTATAAACAATTTTTTTTGAATATCTATGCAGATCGGCGGCGGATTGTAAAATAGTAAGTGACCGGATTTATATTATAAAAACGCAGGATGAAAGGACATACATTTAAAAAATGCTAATTGTGGTTGGAACTCCGCTTTAAACCGTTACTACTACATAAAATGGTTCTACAAAACGTTCACACTTAGAGCCAGTTAACACAGGGGCGGCTTTAAAGTCTGACAACTTTGAAGCCACCCCGTACAGCGCGGCTTGCAAATTGACATCTGTACAGAAGTCAATGCAAGCCACTCCTAAGTCGCCCCAAAGTAGTACAGGAACATTTTTCTAAGTCGGACCAACTTGAGTCGCTCCTATTAGAACGGTTCCATTTTACAGAATGGAGCGCGACTTGTCCGGTGGCCAAGTTGCCCATGTGTGAACCAGGTCTTCAGAAACAACATGTTCCTTCTTCCCAAGTTTCCTGAGTTTTAGTTAGAATATTAAAGCAAATTAATAATTCACTGTCTGAAATGAAAAACAAGACCAAATGTTACTGTAGAAACGGTTACACAATAAAATGTGAGAATCAATGTAGGTGCTGAATAATTGGGCACCGCTTCAAATTCTTGCCAAAATACAAGATACTATTGGCAAACTATATATTCATATTTGTTAAACATTTATACAATAAAAGATTATAGGTACATTAAATAATATTTGTCACTTAAATATAATCAGTTTATGAGCAGTGTAACTAATCAACAATGAAGGACAGCCTATACGATACAAATAAGGTATGAAAAGGCTAGCTTTTGTTTTATTAAATAATGTATAACCACGAGTCGCTGCTTTACCAGACAAAAAAGTAAATTAAAATGCCTCTATAATTTTCTTATTTTTTATAACCGAGCCAGCAGTTTATCAGCTGCCATGAACTGAAGTAGTCTACTTACAAAATGTCTAAAAAAAACATTTAAAGCTGTCGGTAGGGGGTAAATTGAAGCCTCATGCATTAAGAAGCTAATAATTTAAAAAAAATGTTCAGGGCAATGAACCCTGAAGATATCAGGCACTGAATTGACTAAAAAAAAGTGTTTTGTGCAGTGCTTAACTTTCAGCACAAATAATTCCCTCTTAAGGAACACATCATTTAAAACAATTGCATAGTAAAATGTGCATAGACCAAACAAAATATATTTTCTGACATTCTACTGCTGCTAGTCTATTTTCTAGGTTTGAATAAGGCCATCAAAAACAAAAAACATACAGCATACACAAAACATACACCAAAAGGAAGTCACTTTTGCCAATCCCATTATAAGCAAAAAGATGCTAAAATCCCACATTCTAAATGCATATGTCTATCAGCTATGATTAGTAAGAAAAAGGCTACTTCCTCTGAAGAACAAAAATGTCAGCCTTAAGGCTGGATTCACACCTATGCAGTTTTAGTGCTGTTTGCATTTTGCACTATAGTCCTTTTAACATGGTTTCCTATGGAACACATTCTGTAGTGCAATTCTGCAAAATGCAAAAAAGCACTAAAAATGCATAGGTGTGAATTCAGCCTAAAGTAACACTAAACACGGTTTTCCGAAACATACTGTCAGTAAGCACTTTGCACTTTTCCACAATAAAGACCCCACACATCTCACCTTTTGGGGTATAGAAAAATACAAAAAACCATGGAGAGGGGCACACTTGGTAAGATCCATCAGCCAGAAAGAATCTAGATGGATACATAGCTTACAGACTATGGTACCTGATGGAATGAATGTAGAATTTGATCTTAATTGTTTCTTAAGTAATTTTTAATTATTATCTTATTCATTGCGATTGCAATGCTTTATTCATTTGCTATCTACTAGCATTTTATAAATATATTATATATTTTTTAAATCATTATATCATCCCTATGCATTTTATTATGTTATGTACATTTCCTGATTATGCAGTTATGAATTGTTTTTATATAATTTATCACGTTGGATTCATATACTTAGAGCATATTAACTCTGATTATTTTATATCAAGATATATTGCTTTAATATTTAATATCCATTTAGCTACTCATGCTAACATTTATGCGGATTATACAGCAGATAGCTCCATCGCCATATTCGGTTAATATCAGTTCCAGATTATTCACAATGCTGTGTATCACCAGGCGTATAATTCAATCAATGGCTTTTTGATCTGGGGCTACACTAAAATGGCCGCCGGGAATACACAGCGCTCTGGACTCATAGACATGTTTAAGCTGATCCTTACCCACCGTTAAAATGGCCGCTGCCAGTAAAGAGACACTTTCTCTGACAAAATGGCGATCGAGCTATTTCCTGCTGGCTCTTATAAATGACAAGTCCAACAACCAATCCGTCACCTCTGATGAAGCCACGTGACGTGGTGTAACATGTAAGGGACGGACTGATTTTTGAAGCAATACATCAGTAAGCTGTCATCAGCTGTTTCTTAGTTTCGTTTTCTTTGATCTTTTAAAATGCACTTGTTAGCGTTTTTACCAATAAAGTAGCCTTGGTTTACTACACTATGGGAAGCTACCTTTTTTATTTCCCCATGCTGAGCACCACCGCTGCCAAATAGAAATCTGGAGCCTACAAACATTGGATTATACAGGACGCCCTGAACATCCACAGCTAGTTGCAGATTCAACAACACCCCTTGTGGATATCCATTTAATCACGGCTTGATTACTACCTTGGGAAGGTAAGCGCATTGTGAGCCCACATTATTTGAAGACCCACATGAGAAGATTTTAAACATTTGTTTATCACTATTGGAGAAGTTTATATTTATTTTTGTCTTTATGGAACTTCCTACACTTTTATGCACGTATAAAGGCTGTATTGTTAGCCTATTATTCCAGGACTGATTTAGGCTTCATATTTATGTTTGCCTGCTGACTTTTGCAGCTATTTTTGTGCACACTTTTTTTTTTTTTTTTTTTTTTTTTTTTTCACTGGCCACTTGCTGGCTGAACGTTTTTATTCATTATTGATGTTTTTATATTTTTTAGCACTTTGTTTCAATTTTAGTTTATTATCAATGTTCACTGATTAACACTTTGATTACTTAGTCATATTCATTGCGCTCGTCACTTTACCTTTCACTATTTTATTGTATTTCTATTTGATATTTATACATTATTAGATTGAGCAGCATCATCACTTTTAGTTCATTACTATTATTTTACTTCACATCTTAAGCTTTACTAGGTAGGCGCAAGAGCACCCTCACTTTATCATAAACACGTGCTGTTTATTTACATTCATCCTTCTCTCTCTGTATGTGGATGATGGCACTGTAATTTAGTAATAATAAAAATAAAAAATAATGTATCTTCTTTCCTAATCAATATACAGCTGTCACATCATCCACCACTTTCCCAGCCTGTCTGCAGGGAAACGTAAGCAGGAGGAGCTTCTACTGTAGTCCTCTGCTGATGGTCTCATATTCAAAACAAAATACAAAACAGCCTTTGGGATACAGAGTAAAAATAAATATCAATAAACTGTTTTAACTATTTCAGCCCTGGAAGATTTGTATATTGATAGGTTTGCGCAAAAGTTATAGTGTCTACAAAACAGGGGATAGATTTATGGCATTTTTATTATTGTGACATTATGGCGGACACATAAGACACTTTTGACACATTTCTGGGACCATTGGCATTTATACAGCCATTAGTGCTATAAAAATGCAGATTACTACGTAAATGTCACTGGCAGGGAAGGGGTTAACACAAGGTGGCGATCAAGGGGTTAACTGTGTTTCAACTGTGGTGGGGGGACTCACTATAGCAGATGACAGATCGTGGTTCCCAGCTGCATCTCCTCTCCTCACAGAACAGGGATGTGTGTGTGTGCGCACGCGCACACACACACACACACACACACACACACACACACACACACACACACGTCCCTGTTCTGCCTCTCGTGCCGTCGTTAGCTCGTGGCTGGCTGTCATCGTGACCACCAGTCACGAGCATCGTCACCCCCGCAGTGTCCCACTTAAAAGGGGCAGACGTACAGCTGCTGCGGTTCGCAGTATCGTGCTGACCTGTCGCTGTATGACGACGGTGGCAGGTTAGCAAGTGGTTAAAGTGTCATACAAATATATATTTGAAACCAAATCTTTATTTTTTTGCATTGACATGATGTGGGCAGATTCCTGACAGTCACAGGCTGTGTCACGGGGCCTCCAGCCTGTGTCTTATAACAGAGAGGTGAAGCCCCCATCAATCAAGATGTAATATTCTATTCCCATTGTGTTTAGCTGGTTAGGGTGCAAGGAGGAGGGAGGGAGGGAGTAGGCTGTCATTTACCATTGTGTATATGCCCATGTGTATGACTCTATAGTCACATGGGCTGCTCAGATGTGGTGGAGGAAATGTTCAGGGTAGAAAATACACCAAACACAGAGGACGTGCACTAGGTGCCAACACTGCTCTGCAAAATCTCCAACTGTAGTGAAGACATGGACAGAAGGGGTGGGGGGGGGGGGGGAGAACAGCAGGATCAACCAGGTTTCTTGCAGAATACAGAAATGTATTCCCATAATGACCAAGCGAGTGTGAACAGCGTGCAATACAGCATTTATTGATAGTTTTAAATTATGTGTGTTTAACTACTTACGGACCACCCCCAGCAGTTGTACATCGGCTGTTTAAAGTGGTATACCGTTGTTATGGCAGCAGATAGGTGCCTTTATAACCCCAATATCCTCTAACAGCGTGCAGGTCGCTTTCAGATAAAAGTCGCAAGATCACTTATCAGGGGCGGGAGAGGGCCCTCCGGTGGTCTCTGCCGCTTAGCGGAGCCGTCGGTAGAGACTGACACGATCGGGTAATCTCCCCTCAACAGCCTGGAGCCAAGTGAGGGAAAGATGGCCCCCACTCGGCTCCATACCATTAAATGGCAGAAGCAACGTCAAACGTCACTTCCGCCCAATGGTCTTAATTATTGCATTTTAGTGTAAATGTGAGATCTGAGGTTTTTTTTGTAAAAATGTAAAAATAAAATGTAAAATAAGAAAAAAAAAACATTTAAAATTAAAGCGCCCTGCCGGAGCTTGCGCACAGAAGCGAAGGCATACACAAGTCGCGCCCGCATATGAAAATGGTGTTCAAACCACACGTGAGGTATTGTGAGAGCAATAATTCTAACACTAGACCCTCCTCTAACTCACAACTAGTAACCTGTAGAAATTCTTAAATGTTGACTATGGAGATTTTTAATGGTCAAAGCATGTCACCATTTCACAAGCAGGCGCAATTTTTAACCATGACATGATGGGTATCAATTTACTTGGTGTGACATTTCACAATATAAACAAAAATTGGGCTAACTTTACCGTTACCGTCAGCAGTGTCACAGGCTGATAGCTTCCATGCCACGCCACATAAAATATTGCTTTTTTTTTCATAAATTTACGCTCTTTTTTTGTTTATAGAGCAAAAAATAAAAATCGTAGAGGTTAGGGATGAGCCGAACAACCCCCTGTTCGGTTCGCACCAGAACACCAAACGTTCGTGTGAACTTTAGAACCCTATTAAAGTCTATGGGACACGAACGTTTGAAATCTAAAGTGCTATTTTTAAATGCTAATATGAAAGTTATTGTCCTAAAAAGTGGGGACCTGGGTCCTGCCCCAGGGGACATGTATCAATGCAAAAAAAAAATGTTTAAAAAAACGGCAGTTTTTTCGGGAGCAGGGAATTTAATACTAAAAGTGAAACAATAAAAGTGAAATATTCCTTTAAATTTCGTACCTAAAGTCAGCATGTGAAAAAGCGCACGGAAGATCTTCTCATCGCTGGACCGGAGAGGAGATCACCCGTCGCTGGATACAGACAACGTTGGAGCAGGAAGCCGGGAACGAGTGGATTACCATCAATGGATTTTTTTTCTTTTTTATTAATAAAAGGACTTTTTTCTACGTGTGTGTGTTTTTTCCAACTATTTACACTACCCCATTACCAATTCACATAGGGGGGGGGGCAGGATCTGGGGGTCCCCTTTGTTAAAGGGGTCTTCCAGATTCTGATAAGCCCCCCGCCCGCAGACCCCCACAACCACCGGGCAAGGGTTGTGGGGATGATGCCCTTGTCCCCATCAACATGGGGACATCCTCCCCACGTTGAGGGCTAAGGATGAGCTCCGGCGTGTTCGCATAGAACACGTGCAGAGCCCGCCAGGAAGTGAGCACGGTGCTGCGCTAATAACAGCCAGGAAGACATTTCACGATCCCTGCAGCCGAGCATCGGGACAACGTCTCCCTGGCTGTGATTAGCACAGCGCCGTGCTCACTTCCTGACGGGCTCTGCACGTGTTCTATGCGAACACGCCGAAACTCATCCTTATTGAGGGCATGTGGCCTGGTACGGTTCAGGAGAGGGGGGGGCGCACTCTGTCCCACCTATTTTCTGTGGCCGGCCGGGTTAACGTGCTCGGATAAGGGGTCTGGTGTGGATTTTTGGGGGAACTCCACGCCATTTTTTTTTTAATTAGTGGTGGAGTTCCCCTTAAAATCCACACCAGTCCTGAAGGGCCTGGTAATTGAATTTGGGGGGACCCCCACGCTATTTTTTTTTATTTATTTATGAATTCGCTCTGAATTGCCAGAGCCGAAAATTCATTATAGCCGCAAGTCAGTTTTAAATGTCTTTTTCTTTCAGAAATTACACTTTGTGCAGAGACAGTTCTAAGTACGGGAAACATGCGCTATTTCACATGCTAACTTTACACCCCCCCCCCCAGGTACGAAATTTTAAGGAATATTTCACTTTTATTGTTTCACTTTTAGCATTATTAAAATCACTGCTCCCGAAAAAATGGCAGTTTTTAAAACTTTTTTTTGCATCGATACATGTCCCCTGGGACAGGACCCAGGTCCCCAAACACTTTTTAGGACAATAACTTGCATATTAGCCTTTAAAATGAGCACTTTAGATTTCTCCCATAGACTTTAACAGGGTGTTCCTCGGCTTTTCGAATTTGCCGCGAACACCCCAAATTGTTCGTTGTTCGCCGAACAGGCAATATTCGACTCGAACGCGAAGCTCATCCCTTGTAGAGGTTATCAAATACCACCAAAAGAAAGCTCTATCGGTGGGGGAAAAAGGACATCAATTTTGTTTGGGTGCAACGTCGCACGACTGCGCAATTGTCAGTTAAAATGTAAAATCGCAAAAAAATGGCCCGGTCATTGGGCAGCCAAATCCTCCAGGGCTGAAGTGGTTAACCAAGCCATAAAGTCCAAGGAATTGTCTGTAGACCTCTGAGACAGGATTGTATCAAGCCACAGATCTGGGGAAAGGTACAGAAAAATGTCTGCAGCATTGAAGGTCCCAATGAGCACGGTGGCCTCCATCATCTGTAAATGGAAGTTTGGAACCGTGAGGACTCTTCCTAGAGTGGGCCGCCCTGCCAAACTGAGCGATCAGGGGAAAAGGGCCTTAGTCAGGGATCCGACAAAGAACCCCATGGTCACACGTTTCTCCATGGAGAGAGGAGAACCTTCCAGAACAACCACCTCTGCGGCACTCCACCAATCAGGCCTGTATGGTAGAGTGGCCAGACAGAAGCCCCTCCTGAGTAAAAAAGGCACATGACAGCCCGCCTGAAGGACTGTCAGACCATGATAAACAAAATTATCTGGTCTGATGAAACAAACATTTATGGGCCCCTTCACACGGACGTGTCCATGTACGGGCTCCGCTTTGCTCAGCGGGGATCGCACAGTCAATCCCAGCTGAGCAGGCAGATGACAGGTCTGTCTCTGCACAATGTGCAGGGACCGACTTGTCAGAGCATCATTCTCCCCTATGGGGGATCGGATGAAAACGGAACATAGAGTCCGCCTTTATCCAATCCGATCTGCCAGACGGATGGAAAATACGGTTTCCATCCGCCACACTTTAGGGGATCAGAGTGGGGTCGGATGTCAGCGGGCATGTCACCGCTGACATCCGTGGCTCCATAGACCTGCACGGAGCATCCGTTCAGGTCCGCCTAAAAAACTGACAGGTGGCCCTGAACGGTCCATCCGTGTGAAAGGGGCCCAACTCTTTGGCCTGAATCGCAAGCGTCATGTCTGGAGAAAACCAGGCACCGCTTATCACCTGGCCAATACCATCCCTACAGTCAAGTATGGTGGTGGCAGCATCATGCTGTGGGGATGTTTTTTAGCGGCAGCAACTGGAAGACTAGTCAGGATCAAGGAAAAGATGAATGCAACAATGTACATTATTGAGCTCTCTAGACCTCAGACCGCAGCGAATGTTCATCTTCCAACGGGACAACGACCCTAAGCACACAGCCAATATAACAAAGAAGTCACAATGGGACAACTCTGTGAATGTCCTTGAGTGGCCCAGCCAGAGCCCAGAGTTGAACCCAATTGAACATCTCTGGGGAGATCTGAAAATGGCTGTACATCGACGCTCCCCATCCAACCTGATGAAGATTGAGAGGTCCTGCAAATAACGGGAACATTTATTCTCAAAAATAGGTGTGCCAAGCTTGTAGTATCATACTCAAAAATACTTTAGGTTGAGAATGGTGCTTCAACAAAGTATTGAGCAAAGGCTGTGAATACTTGTATACACGTGAATTTTTTGGGTGTTTTTATTTTTAATAAATTTGCAAAGATATCAAACAAATTTCTTTTACATTAATATGGGGTATTTTTTCCAGAACTGTAAGAAAAAATAGGATTTTTTGTACTCGCCATAAAATCCTTTTCTCTGTCGTCCATGGACGGACACAGCCTCCTTAAATCTTGACTTGTGGGTTATGTTCAGTCTATTAGGAGAGGACTAGGCAGACATGTTAGATATTTAAATACATGCAACTTTAACAGCGTTGAACAGCCCCGCCCAGGGGGTGGTCCTTTCGGTCATAACCCCTCATCCTGCAGCCAGCAGCTAAGTTCATCAAAAAGCAGAACAAACTTAAAAAGGAGGGGTGGGTGCTGTGTCCGACCATGGACGAGAACAAAAAAAATAGGATTTTTGTACTCACCGTAAAATCCATTTCTCTGAGTTCATGGACGGACACAGCAGCAATTGACCTTAGGGTATTATCCTTCTTTTCAGGAGATTGACTAGGCAAAAAACAGCACGTTAAAGTGTTAAAAAACACTTCATCAATACAGTACCTCCCAGGGGGCGAGTCCCCCGGGTACATCCCACTCTCTGCCTCATGCAGCCTCAGTTCGTAAACAAGCAGTACAAACAAAGGTGGGGTGGGTGCTGTGTCCGTCCATGAACTCAGAGAAATGGATTTTACGGTGAGTACAAAAATCCTATTTTCTCTTCAGTTCATGGACGGACACAGCAGCAATTGACCTTTTCGACCCTTCCCCCCCAGAGGGAGCTCCAGACTTCCCTGCAGTCAACCCTCCAGCCTTCCCTGCACGCAAGAGCAGCCATCCTCAGAGGAAGAGTCAGAGTTTTCATTTTGATTAAAAATGTAGGGAATATAAGTATAATGATGTCAAATTGATGTTACTAGCGCTCCAAATTTAAAAGGATTGAACAAAAAGTGTTGGACATATCAATAGACAGTAGTGCCCAAACAGGGCCGCCATCAGGGGGGTACAGGCAGGACACCTGTAAGGGGCCCGGATGTCCCCAGGGCCCTGGATGGCTACCCCCTTTTTTAATATATTTTTTGTAATATATATTTGTCTTTATTTCTTCTTTTTTTGTAAAGGCCCCCCCGCTTCTCAATTTCAGGCGGCAGCACCCCCCCCCCCCCCCCAGCTCTCTGTGCTCCAGGGGGCCCAGGCCTGAAGCTGTGTAAGGCGCCCCGTAATTCATGATGGCGGCCCTGTCTGGAATATATATTAGCTTTCAATTTGCATCTGTCATGAGTTGAAAAATGTGATTTATGAAGACAAAAAATTAACTATGTACCTTTTATTTATACACAGACAGAGCAAAGCCAGGAGGAGGCAGAGCCCACAGGGAGCCAGGCCCCACTGCAAGACAGGAGGCGGCAGAGCCCACTGGGAGCCAAGGGGAGGCAGGCCCCAGTGGGAGACAGGAGGCACGGCGTGATACCATCTTGCGTATTCCTCCTCTCCGCACTCCCGAGAAAAGGGCCAGGAGGCTTCTTCAAATGGAGGAGGAGACCCAGACCCTGATTTGCGAGGCAACTGTGGCCCTCCGAGAGCAACCCAGAGAAGAAAAGGGTTTTGCAGCGCTCATCACAAGCAAGCTCCATAAATCTGGAGAGGGGCCAGCGTGTGCCCTGTGAAACCCTTGTGGGTAAATTATACTAAATAATAATGTTGTTATTAAAAAAAGAAGAGCTACATTAAAATATTTTAAATATGCAGACATTTTTTTTTAGACGGAGATCTGGCTTAAAGTAAAATAATAATATTCATTAGACAACAATAATAAAGTAACAAGCTTGTCATAACTATGTAACAATATCAGCAGCAAAAGATTTGGATTAGTGTAGCATTAAAAAGAAAAGAATGCGCTGCATTACACAATGCAGTAATTTCAAACATAACGAATGTGCCATCTCCATTCCGAACGCTAGTTTTACCAGAACCAGCGCTCCCGTCTCATAACTTGCTTCTGAGCATGCGCGGGTTTTTCACGTCGTTTAGCCCACACACAATAATTTTTTACAACCCGAAAAACTACATTGTTTAAAACGTTGTTAAAAAATGCAGCATGTTCGAAAAAAAATAATTCAGACACACGATCATTTTAAAATGACATTTTTAAAAAAATTTAATTTTTTTCATGCCGAAAAATGATCGTGTGTACATGGCATAAGAGTTGGTCTAAAGGAGACTGCAACTGACATTACTAGTTGTCAAATGATAAAGCAGAGGTTATCTCCCAGCCACTGTCTCTAAGGATATTGGGAACAATGCCTAAAATGCAATGAATAGTGGACGTGCATGCTGGATAAAAAGGAAGCTTGTTTGATCATCACAAATAAAATAATCAGAATAGATTCAACCAACCTCTCTTGTTTTGACAAGCTCTGCAAATATGCCATTTTCTAACACAAATGCCCAGTAAACCATCCACCCAATTTATATGGAGGCCTCTCAGTAACAAAATTAAATACAAAATTAAAGTAACATCATCCTAAGCATAAGTTTGAATAGAGATAGGGTTTGTTGGGACCCCAGAATCCCAAAAAAGCCAGAGAGGCAAGAAGGGGCGGGGGGACTATATCGGTACTAGGTAGGTAAGTTCAACAGAGAAAAGTAGTAAAAGTAAAAAATGAACCAATTTATTGAAAGTAACATCAAGAAATAGGGAATACACAATTTAAAAAAATACATCAGCAGTAATGTAAAACAGACAGATTATACGACAACTCATCATCGAAATGGTATAGAACCCTAATCTGAGGGTGGCGATGAAACGAGGGGGGTCATATAGATAAGGATCTCTACTAGTTTCGCTACTGTGGTAGCTTCGTCTGGAGAGATTATTCTGTGCACAAGAAATACACTTGTTAGTTAGGGGAGCATGGATCCAGTGTGGAGATAAATTCTCACACGGAGGTTGAGTTGATAAAGATGCCCCAGCACAGAGAAAACCTGTGGTGACTGTATAAAGGTATTGAAGGTTAAAGACCCTGGGACCTATCTGGTAGTAGGCGGCAATTATTAAGGAAACGCTGTGTACAAGGCTGGAGGTGACCGGTTAGGAAGTACCAGCAGCAGGGGTAATTTAAACGTAGACCGCTTGTTGTAGATAAAACATCAAGCGTGTCCCAGGGCCGGGTGTATACAACATGTTGTCTTGCATCTACTGTCACAACCACGTAAAGATTTCACCACGAGATTCCTTACTAAATGGGAAAACAACCTTAATGTTATATTTACTGACAAACAGAAAGGCAGAATTCTCCAGATGACGAATGAGAGGCCTCCATATAGAGTTCCATTCAGGAAATGGGATACAAAATTCTCTCCCTCTTGTTTAGGGTCTGTTTGACTTTATACATGCTTTTTTCACAATGCTCTTTGACATGCTGGAGATGCCAGAAGGGGGAAGAGGACAGCATATTTTCTGGTCCTGTCCAAAACCCTTTTGGAATGAAGTCCAAAAAAATTCTTCAGACTAACAGACATCCAGATGCTGAACGGTCCAGGGGCACTTGACCCCAATGTATTTTAAGAAATACACCATGTTTGAAATTATTATGCAAATTCTATTTCAGTGTCACAAAGATTAAATATTTTGTTTTTCAGTTTAACTCATGGATGGCATTGTGTCTCAGGGCTCTATTGATCACTGAAAACAATCTCGGACACCTGTGATAATTAGATTGCCAGGTGAGCCCAATTAAAAGGAACAATTACTAAAGAAGGGTGTTTCACATAATTTGAGCAGGAGCACCATTTTCAAGCAATAGGGGAAAAAAAAAAAAAAAAAAAGGATCTCTCTGCTGCAGAAAAGAGTGAAATAGTTCAATGCCCTGGACTAGGTATGAAAACATTAGATATTTCACAACAACGTAAGCGTGATCATCACACTTAAAGGGTCACTAAAGGAAAAAAAAATTGCTGAAATGACCGTTTACAGGGTATAGAGACATAAAAGTTAACGGATTCCTTTTAAAAATAATTAAAAATAGATAAAAATCAATCATATAATGTGCCTCTAGTTTCACTTTCGTTTTTAAACTGGTTTCATGTTTCTGTGAAGTAGAGAGAGACACAGAACAAAAACAAACAAATCCAGGGCAGTGTTTTGTTTTTAATCTGTAAATTAATCTGATTGGTTATGAGGAGTTTTAGACACACAGCTTGGACCACAGTGAAAAGCTGCCATGAGATTTTTCATAAGGAGCCAGACAAGCAGGAAGTGTGGAGATCAGAGCAGAATTACAGCTACTTTAAAGCAAAAACAAACAATGAGGACATTAAACTAGGACTGCAGTAAGGTGAAGGAAGCTATTTAGCTAAAAAAATATTTTCCTTTAGTGATGCTTTAAGAGATTTGTGGCTGATTCAGAGCACATATGGGTTTTGTGCAGATAAAAGGCACATTGAGTTAGATTTCTGCCAGATCCATCGGATCAAGAGAGTAGCTGCTAAAACGCCATTACATAGCAGCAAACAGATATTTGAAGCTGCTGGTGCCTCTGGAGTCCCACAGACATCAATGTGTATAGTTCTCCAGAGTCCTGCAACTGTGCATAAACCTATTTGGCCACCACCAACTCGCTCACAAGCAGAAACGGCTGCATTGTGAGAAATACATTAAGACAAATTTTCAAACAGTTCTGTTCACTGATGAGTGCCGTGCAACCCTGGATGGTCCAGATGGATGGAGTAGTGGATGGTTGGTGGATGGCTACCCTGTTCCAACAAGGCTGCGACATCAGCAAGCAGTGGTGGAGTCATGTTTTGGGCTGGAATCATGGGAGGAGAGCTGGTCGGCCCCTTAGGGTCCCCGAATGTGTAAAGATGACCTTGAACGTATGTGTAGTTCCTGACTGACCACTTCCTTGACTGGTACAGAAGGAAGAACTATGCTTTCCATAATAAAATCATATGCATACATGACAATGCACCATCTCATGCTGCAAAGAATACCTCTGCATCAATGGCTGCTATGGGGATAAAAGGAGAAAGTCATGGTGTGGCCTCCATCCTTCCCTGACCTCAATCCTATTGAGAACCTTTGGAGCATCCTCAAGGGAAAGATCTATGAGGGTGGGAGGCAGTTTACATCCAAACAGCAGATCTGGTAGGCTATTCTGACATCTTGCAAACAAATTCAAGCAGAAACTGTCCAAAAACTCACAAGTTTAATGGATGCAAGACTTGTGAAACTGCTATCAAATAAGGGGTCCCATGTTAAAATGAAACGTGACCTGTTAAAATGTTTACAAAGTTAATATGTTGTTCAAAGTTTGATTGAAATGGCTTTTGATTTCAGTAAATAATTCAATGGATGGATAAGCTGCTTGCAACTACAAACAATAGAGAAATACAATGTTGAAACAATGGTTCTTTTGGACCAACTTTACCTTCTCCACAGATTACCAGGCCATGCTAGCATCCGAGGGATGAGATGTGGCCATTCCATGTCTTGATGCCGACTTATGCGTTTGATTGAGAGCCATGCATGATCTTCCTCCCCTCCCTTGACGTTTTTCTCTCTCCCTCTTTTTTCCCTATCCCTCCACTCATGTTGTGCCTAATTAGGCACCTATATTTCTTGCAGTCATACCCTTGTGGACATAGCATGTTCTCCCCCCCCCCCATCAGCAGGGAGTGGGAAACATAAAAATACAAAACAAAAAAAACAGTACGAGTCAAATTTTGTGTAATGTTGTCCTTCATCTATTTGAGATTTTGTCCATGTGCATTTGCTAATACAAATTGTATCATCTGTTGTATGTCTGTAAAAAATGTAAAGGAAAGAAAAGATAAAAAGTCCCCCCTGTGTAATGGCAGTTGAATTTTTTAACTTGTTTTACACAGAGTGATCATATATTCATCTAGCAAAGCAATAAAGGGGTCAGGCAATACAATTAACTGCTGACAAGCTGAAAAAACAGGACCTGACCACAGCTAATGAGCAAACTAAAAGAAAATGTTCAGTGAGTGATGACCATTTTCACTCAATTCTAGGTTCACTGAATGTAACAATTCATTTCAAATTACAGATTTTAAAGTCATAGTACAGTACCCACACAATCTCATTTAAAATGACATGGGAATGAAGAACGGCAAAATTAAGAGTGTAATTGAGGTTTTTCTGAGGAAAAACTGAAGTACATTATAGTCAGCTGTGTGACCATCTATGGAAGCGAAGAGATGGTAGAAGATGGGCAGTGCACTGAACGGAAACACTTGCCTTTCCCTTTACACTGGTTTATATGCTACATCTGTCTCCAAGCTGGCTTCCCTGCTGGAAGAGCGATTGATATGTGCATAACTCATACAAGAGATGGAGCGTGAGCAGAGAAATTTTACTCTACTGAAAATGGTTATCAATGACAGTCCTTATGCCCCCATTGATTTAATGTATAATGAGTAGGAGAAGTTTCAAACAAAGGGTGATTAGTATTTCATAAAGGAGATTAACAAGCAATGAGGACCAAAAGATAGCAGGCAGGGCTGCTGAATGGTCAACAGGAAACAAATTTTAAGCAGTTGTAAAGCCTGATTTTTTTTTTTTCCTTCATGCATTATATACACGAAGATAAAAAAACCTTCAGTATGCAGCTCCCCCTAATACTTACCTGACCCCAATCCATTGATGTGCACAAGAGCAGCTGCTATCCCAGGTCTCCGCCTTCCCGATTGGCTCAGAGGCTAAATTGTAACAATTCATCTCCGTTATTTTAATGTATGACCATTTCTGCCAACTGACGGTAAGAATTATAGTTTGGCTGCTCACTTTGCATGCTGGTGTAGTGAATTGCAGCAGCTTCAACATTGCATGTTAACCGGTCACTAATTTATCACGTTTGAAATGCCAACTCAACATTACATAAAGTGCTAAGAAAGGTAGCGACAGTAAGATAAAGGGCGGATATCATGCAAGTGTCCTATATCAGCTCATACATGTCCGCATGTCAAAATGATTTGTGCTGAGAGAAAACAAAAAGTTGTGTTTAACCTCTTGGGATCCGCGCTATGGACGAAAGACGTCCACAGCGCGGCTCTCAAGTGTCGAGTGGACGTCTTTAGACGTCCTATTGTTGTCATTCCCTGTGCGTGCCTCTGGGGGCGCGCAGCGGGGAAACAACGTGCCCGGCGCATCGCTCGGGAGCCGATGCGAGTGCCTGGTGGCCGTGATGTCCGCCAGACACCCGCGATAGTCGGTTACAGCAGGGACGTGGAGCTCTGTGTGTAAACACAGAGCTCCACGTGCTGTCAGGGAGAGAAGAGACCGATCTGTGTCCCTTTACATAGGGACACAGCATCGGTCACCTCCCCCAGTCAGTCCCCTCTCCCCACACAGTAAGAACACATTGAGGGAATACATTTAACCCCTTCCTCACCCCCTAGTGTTAACCCCTTCACTGCCAGTCACATTTATACAGTAATTAGTGCATTTTTATAGCACTGATCGCTGTATAAATGTGAATGGTCCCAAAATTGTGTCAAAAGTGTCCAATTGTAATCACTGCAATTTTGATGTTATATGTTACATTCATCTAGCCAATGTGTTTGTTGTTTAAACAATTGGCAATTACCAAGTAGCCCTGTAGTAATACGACGACTGCGGGAAAACGTGTGCCATGTATAATGTACCGCATTTGCCGGTGTATAAGGCAACCGGGCGTACAAGACTACCCCCTAATTTTACAGTTTAAGATTTTTTGCCGTACTCACCGTATAAGATGACCCCCCTTCCGAGGCTTCTGACACTTCATATTTCTTCCTTCTTGCTGGAGCCAATCACAACGAGCGATGTATTCTATTCCATTAAAGCCTACTTGGATTGGCAGAGGTTATAACATTAGCCCACGTCTCTCGGACTCTCAAAGCCAATCCGAGCAGGCTACTGTATGTAGCCTGCTCGGATTGGCAGAGGTTGTTACTCCAATCTGAGCAGGCTCTGTATTCATTTGAATACATCGCTCACCGGGATTGGCTAAGCGGTATATACTGTATGTAGCCAAAGCTTCATACAGTATTACCGCACATTCAGCAGGCATCCGAGCAGCTGACCCGGCGTATAAGACGACCCCTGCTTTTTGGCCATTTTTTTTAAGTGTAAAAGATAGTCTTATACGCCAGCAAATACAGTACATAAAATCAGACTCAAATTAATCATACCCCTTTAAACCGTAGCAAATATTAAGCCTTATGTGGCCATGACCACTTTTCTCTGAGGTGTGCCAAGTGCTCTGCTAGGTCCCTTATCCAAGCGGTTCCAATTTCTGAAAGTCCAAAGTTGGGAACAATGTTATTACAGTTACTAACACTAATGCTGGGGGTGGTCTCATTTTAGAATCTAATTTACAGAACCACCATTTACTTACTAAATATTACTTGTTTTGTACAAAGGAGCTTTTTTATAAATAAGAAAAATAAACACAATTTGCACAGCGGAAGGAAGGAGGGGTGGAGAGATGGCAACATTGAATTAAGGGTAAAGAGTCACTTTACAAGAGGGTCCCCCTTACACATCATGTCCAATAGTCCCTGAATTTGGTGACAAGGTGTAGCAGAATTAAAAGTGGCACATGTGCCTGCAGTTGGTCCAGATGCAGCATGTGATCTAAAGAGTCTGCAAAGTGCTAAGTTGTTTAGACCAGCGATGTCAAGCCAGGTCAAAAGCCAACATGAACTCATAGGTGCAGGAAGCAGAGACAGTCAGGTCAGCCAGAAGGCAGCAATAGCAAGTCATATAAGCTTGTACATCCAAAGATTCAACACCCAAACACGAGAGAAGTAACTTGGCATATGCAGTGCAGCTTAGTGAGAAAGGCAAAGACATGTACATTGGGGGAGATGAAGCAACCTCTCAAAAAACAAAAGATCAACATTTATGAAGCCTTGCTTAGACAAAGGATGTAATTATGTAAATAGTACAGGGTGGTTCCACAATTTTCATACCTCCCATCCTGTCCTCAGACATCATCTGTCTTTTCTTGGTAGATGGATCAAGGTGTTGGTGCAGTTTGAGTATACTGTAAATGCTGGGGTATTTTCTTGACACTCTTTAGAACTAAAGTGCTTTGGGCAAGCTACCAAACGTATTCAACATTACAGAACAAATCTAGTAAAATGTGACTACTACTATGACCTAGATAAATGGAAACATTCATAGACAGTATATACAAAAGTTAGCCTCTCATTACATTCAGTAGTCTAGAGCTTTAAAAGAAACAGTTTCTTCAGTGAAAACACCACTTCAAATTTTCCTTAAATCTGGAGGACTTCCCACAGATTTTCAATACGATACAAACCTAGGGGGTATGTAGGCCATTCAATTTAAAATCATAAACCCTTTTCCAGTAAACACCCATTGATGGATTTTGAGGATTGTTTGGATCGCCGATTTGCTGAAATATGTAGCCTATTTTCTGCATCAGTTTCTTCACAATACACGTTTATAAAGTTTGGAGATATTTACTTTAATCCCATATCACATTTCTAGCCCCAATATTGTTTAGAACCACTCCACCTCCTTATGAATAAAAAGTTAGTTATTTTAGACCATCAATCATGGTCCATAGCCATCGAGTTTTTAGAAGTAAATTTCTATTTACAAAGTACTCCTCCAGCTAAAGAAACGTTGTTACCAAATTCAAGAATAATTAAAGTAAAATGAAATAAAAGTATTTGTAGCGGCAGCCTTTGAAAAAAAAAATAAAAAAAATTCTAGGGTAAAGGTCCTTTAACCACTTCCATACCGGGCCTATTTTGGCACTCCTCTCCTACATGCAAAAATTAAAAAAATTTTGCTAGAAAATTACTCAGAACCCCCAAACACTATATATGTTTTTTAGCAGACACCCTAAGGAATAAAATGGCGGTCATTGCAACTTTTTATCTCGCACGGTATTTGCGCAATAATTTTTCAAACGCCTTTTTTTGGGGGGAAAATAACAGTTTCATGAATTAAAAAAACAGTAAAGTTAGCCCAAATTGTTTTGTATAATGTGAAAGATGAAGTTACACGGAGTAAATAGATACCCAATATGTCACGCTTTGAAATTGCGCACACTCATGGAATGGCACCAAACTTCAGTACTTAAAATATCCATAGGCGTCGCTTATTTATTTTTTTACAGGTTACCAGTTTAGAGTTACAGAGGAGGTCTAGTGCTAGAATTGTTTCTGGCGCTCTAACGCAAGCGGCGATACCACACGTGTGTGGTTTGAATGCCGTTTACATATGTGGGCAGGATTTTCGTGTGTGTTCTTCTGAGCGCAAGCTACTGGGGATAGGGGCGTTATTTTATTTTTTATTTTACTTAATTTAATTTTTACACTTTTTTTACATTTTTTTTATCACTTTTATTCCTATTACAAGGAATGTAAACATCCCTTGTAATAGGAATGGTTTGTGACAGGTACTCTTTATGGAGAGATGCGGGGTCAATAAGACCCACATCTCTCCTCCAGGCTGGAAAGCATGAGATCGTGAAAAAAACTTCACGGATCTCATGCTTTCAGCTGCGATTGCGGCTTTGTTTACATTCCGGTACCCGGGTGTGACGTCATAACATCGTGCCCGGGCTGCCGACGATCAGAGATGACCATCTGGCAGATCGTTTCCCCGGGTCTCCGATGTCACGGGAGAGCCCTGAGAAGCACCAGATGCCGGCGGGAGTGGGGCCGTCCGCTCCCGTCGCCTATAAGAACGATCAAGCGGCGGAACTGCCGCTATGATCGTTTTTATGGTGCACAGGATCGCCGGTTGAAGAGATGGATATATGAATGATGCCTGTAGCTGTCTGACATCGCTGTCAGCTGTATATTTTATATGGGCCACTAGATGGCTCTGTTCCTATTCTCCTCTGCCATCCTCTATTTTCCTGGCAGCCCTCACTTAAGATGGTGGAGCTGTCTTTTGTCTAGCTTATCCCTTGTATTTCCATTAATCAAGATGGAGTCTGTGGGCGTATATAAATACCTCTCACGATAACACCTGTATTTGGCCAATCCCCCGTAGAAGTCCTATTGAGACGAAACGTGCGTAGGGTGCCGGAGATGTCATTGCGTTTTTGTCTACTGAGAAGGCAGTGTTACAGACACATAGGAAGTGAGAGCTGGCAGATGGAGAAGCTGCAGATTTACATTTATTGACATGCTGGATTACACATTGTTGATGTAAGTGCAATACTACTTTCATTAAACACTTTTATATCAACATACTGCGCTATGAGAGATCTAGTTGTATTTTATCCTTTGAGCCATCCCTGGATCTATTAGTTACTGACCTGATCGTTTTTTTGGGAGACCCATATCCCTGTGTTTGATGAGACTGGTTACAGTCGCTTTTTCTGGTAAGCAGACAACCACATTCACCGGTGTTTGAAGACAAGCTCCTTGGTTCTTTTTGGGAAGATTGGTGTACATTCATTGTCTTCTTTGGAATCACTCCACCTTTGAAGTTAACTCATCACATGGATGTTCTATGAATGGGACATTGCTTTAGTCTTTCCCCTCTTAAAAACACTCATTTTTTTCTTTATCTAATTTTCTTTTTGAAGAGTGTTTTTTCTTTTTTATCGTGTATAGTGTTTATTATTAAGCTATTCACATTAGTCTAATATCCTCACTGTGTTTGTTTTTGTCGTATTTAGGATCATCATTGATTTTCTAATATTTACACTCCTTTGTGTTTTTTAATTATCTTTCAGATATCCCCACTGAAAGTCCAGGACGTCATAGGACGTCCTTGGGCGGGAAGTGGTTAAGTTCTGACAATATAAAAAAAACAAGCCACGTATCTATCCATGAATGTTATTAAAACCCTTCCATAAATTTGTTTATGAACATTATAGATTCACTTATTTGGAGTACTGGAGAGATTATAGTATCTATCTGGTAACAAACTGCAAGCATCTCTCCAAACTAGGCACCTTTTTGTTTCAAGGGATCTATGACAAACCTTGCACGTGCCAGCCAAGCCATTGAGGATAATGGGGCCTCTGCATCAAGCATAGTAGAAGTTCATTATTCTTTATAGCTTAACCGGTTAAGGACCTCCGCACGACTATTTACGTCGGCAGAATGGCTCGGCTGGGCACATGGACGTACAGGTACATCCCCCCTTGATCGCGGGACCCGATCGCCAAGAACGGGGAGAGGCAAGTGTAAACAAACCTTCCCCGTTCTTCCTAGTGTGGCTGTCATGATTGTCTGTTCCCTGTGTTAGGGAACGACGATCAGTGACATCACACACAGCCACGTCCCCCCCCACAGTAAGAACACTCCCTTAGTACACACTTAACCCCTACAGCGCCCCCTTCTGGTTAACCCCTTCACTGCCAGTGTCATTTTCACAGTAAGCAGTGCATTTTTATAGCACTTTTCGCTGTGAAAATTACAATGGTCTCAAAAACATGTCAAAAGTGTCTGATGTGTCCGCCATAATGTCGCAATCACGAAAAAAAATCACTGATCGCCGCCATTAGTAGTAAAAAAAAATAATAAAAAGGCCATAAAACTATCCCCTATTTTGTAAACGCTATACATTTTTTGTGCAAACCAAACGCTTGTTGCGATTTTTTTTTACCAAAAATATGTAGAAGAATATGTATCGGCCTAAACTGAGGGAAAACATTTTTTTTATATATTTTTAGGGAATATTTATTATAGAAAAAAGTAAAAAATATTGCATCGCACACAGAGGTGATCAAATACCACCAAAATAAAGCTGCCAATTTTGTTTGGGAGCCACGTCGCACGACCACGCAATTGTCAGTTAAAGCGACGCATTGCCAAATCGCAAAAAGGGGCCAGGTCCTTTACCTGCATATTGTTCCGGGTCTTAAGTGGTTAAGCAGCACCCAACAGAATATTATATGGTTTAAGCACTCTCAATCATCTCATGACTGAGAATATCGGTTCATAATCTGAGATCCGTATTAATACTTTTGGGAAAGAGTAAAGAGCAGGGGGTTAGAAAAGCAGATTTACTTTAAAGCAGTCAATTGTAGGTTAATAGCTTTGAATATGGCATTTTTACCAAATCAGACATTCCAAAATGCAAACTTTCACAATTCTGCACACACAATGTAACATCTTTATCCTAAAAGGGGGGGGGGGGGGACATGTTTGCTGCAATTGCTTATAAAGTGTCAGTTGGAAGTTGGCTTCAAATTGTTAGTGTATTTAAATATGCTAAATTTAACCCTACCCTCCCACAAGACTGTTAGGGTCCTTTCACACGGAGCGGACCGTTTCTGGGTCTGCTCCGTGTGTCCGCCAAAGCTCAGCGGGGATCCTCAGTCATCCCCGCTGAGCTGTCGGCGGATAGGGCGGTCCCCGCATACAGTGCAGAGACCGCCCTGTTTCTGCTCCGCTCTCCCCTATGGGGGATCGGATGCAGACGGACCGTCTGTCCGTCTGCATCCAATCCGTTCCGCCGGACGGAAGAAAAATAGGGTTTTCTTCCGTCCGAAAAAACGGATCCCGACGGACGCGGATGGTCGCGGACGTTAGCGGATGCTCCATCCGCTAACGGACGCGATCCCATAGGGATGTATTACAAGTCTGTAAACGGACTTGTAATAAACGGAAGGGCGGAACAGACATGTGAAAGGGGCCTTAATGCTGCTGTCTGCTGTGCCCCTGTGCTCATTAATCCAGAGCGGGGGCACTATAATACAGCACGTGTGTTACTGGCCAGATCAAAAAAAATAGTAAATGCATAGTTATATTAGTCCAAGCTGTACAGTTGAGCTCAGTCTGGGAAGGAAATCAGCAGCACAATAAACCAATCAGCTGTGTTGTAACGTCTATGTGCAAGGAAGAAAAATTTAAGAGAAAAAAGCAGAGAGATGAACATTTTTATCTTTAGGTATCTAGCAGTTTGCCTGGATATTTTAAAGAGTATATTTCTATTGATTGGTGTAACCAAAATAAATCCAGTTTGACAATAAAAACAATTCCAAGTGGGTTAATACTTGTCTAAACACTGTAGGTGTTCTATATTGGGTTTGCTATACACTGTGCCCAAAGAGTAACTGGAGCTCTCAAATGTGGCTATAGTAACTACTCAACTTAGCAGTTCCTTTTCCAATCACTGAGTTGAGAAAGCAAGTATGTGTTTGCCATTACTCATCTAATGGTCATCAACTCAGCTGTACTAATCGTTCTTGGCATAAAAAAAATATTTTATTTCAATAATATTATGATATGTGCACACGTAGCATGTAGGTGCAACACTTGCAGTTCTTTCTTACGTCTTTATCTACAGATGCATTGCACCATCTTTTAACAGACATCATCCAGGGTTAGAATCTATTTCCTTGACTGAGATGCAGTTTTGTAGATGATACACTCATGCAAGTCCTGCTGCCTACGCAGTTCTTTTCTCTGTTTAGAGATGTCTGACACATCAGGCTCTGTTGCAGGCTTTTACTTTGAAACTTTCTGTAAAGTTAAAATGTAGTAGTCTCAGCACTGGGAGAAAGGAAACTGAGTAAAATCTCCCTCTTGTCTGCAGCAGACTGACATTATCTCAGCCTAGGTCAACTTACTTGAATGATGCTCAAGGACAATGTTAAAGTGGTTCTAAAGTCTCAAGGTTTGTCACTTTAAAAGTGGTTGTAAACCCTCTCCTATAACCAGTGAAATGAACAGCCTCAGATGATACACAGAGATGGAAAATCACCCTACATAGGTTTGACTTGTATATCTGTTGTCTTCCCCTTTCTACACTTGTTGGAAAGTGCAGATAGTGTTCGAAATAGGTCTTCCTCTTTCAGCAGTGGGTGGGGAGTCTACACTCACGCTGTGCGAAAGCCAATTGGAGCAAAGGTACACACCACCCCTACACATGGGCAGAGGAATAAAGGAACATGCAGAGCTGTATTATGAATAGACAAGCTCCCTCATTACAGAGGAACGCACCAGAGAGAAATGGCACTTAGAGCTTTGGAGAGTGATAGTGATCGCTAAACACTACAGATAGTTGTGCTTAGGTAAAATGTCATGAATGGGGTTTACAACCACTTTAATGCATTATATGCATGAAGGTGAAAAACCTGTGCCGCAGCCTCCCCCCAAACCCCCCCCCCTTTTCGTACCCGAGTCTGATCTGATTAATCGATGTGCACGAGTGAAGTGGCTCCAGCCACCGTCTCTCCCCTCATTGGACAGATTGATAGCAGAAGCCTTTGGCTCCCGCTGCTGGTAATGAAATCCTGTGACATGGAAGCAGGGCTGTGTCCAGCTGCCTGTCAATGGATGCAGCAGCAGGACTTGGGAGTGAGCCCATCCGGGTGCCCCCAGGGAAAGCGGCTTTCCTTGGGGCATCCAATGAAGAGGAGGGCCTGGAGTGCTGACGGGGGGCCCCAGGAGGAGACGATCGGGGCTGCTCTGTGCAAAACGATTGCACAGAGCAGGCAAGTAAAGGCATGTGTTATTAACCACTTAAGACCCGGACAAAAATGCAGGTAAAAGGACCAGGCCCTTTTTTGCGATTCGGCACTGTATCGCTTTAACTGACAATTGCGCGGTCGTGCGACATGGCTTCCAAACAAAATTGGCATCCTTTTTTTCCCACAAATAGAGCTTTCTTTTGGTGGTATTTGATCACCTCTACGTTTTTTTTTTTTGGCGCTATAAACAAATCCAAGAGTGCCAATTTTGAAAAAAAAAAAATAATATTTTTTACTTTTTGCTATAATAAATATCCCCCAAAAATAAATTTTTGGTAAAAAAAAAAATCGCAATAAGAGTTTATCGATTGGTTTGCGCAAAATTTGTAGCGTTTACAAAATAGGGGATAGTTTTATTGCTTTTTTTATTATTATTTTTTTTACTACTAATGGCTGCGATTAGCGATTTTTTTCGTGACTGCGACATTATGGCAGACACATCGGACAATTTTGACACATTTTTGGGACCATTGTCATTTTCACAGCAAAAAAATGCTATAAAAATGCATTGTTGACTGTGAAAATGACAATTGCAGTTTGTGAGTTAACCACTAGGGGGCGCTGAAGGGGTTAAGTGTGACCTATGTGTTTCTAACTGTAGGGGGCGGGGCTGGACGTGTGACGTCATTGATCGCCTTTCCCTATATCAGGGAACAGCCGATCAATGACAGCACCACAACGAAGAAGGGAAGGTGTGTTTACACACACACACACACACACACACACACACCTCTCCCCATTCTTCAGCTCCGGGGACCGATCACGGGACTCCGGCTGCGATCGGGTCCGCGGGTCCCGGAGCTTCGGGCCGGGTTGCAGGTGCGCGCCCGCGACCCACGGCTGGGCACTTAACAATCACGTACAGGTACGTGATTGTGCCCAGCCGTGCCATTCTGCCGACGTTTATCGACGTTAGGCGGTGGTTAAAAATAAAATTAGAAACCTTCAACCACTTTAAGGATAAGTGCGTGATTGGACATTTATTACAGAGTAAAAAATACTCACTTTCAGATGCTTCCCAGAAAGTCAGTAATTAGGTTTCAATAGAAAACTAGAGCACTTAGCTAGTCTCTTCTATTTGCACACGTCGTGTACCTTCTTAGGCTGCAACTTCTCGCAACTAAGAAATTGACTGGAAACGTAGAAACTAAAGCTCTCATTTCAGTGAAAACACAACCCAAGATTAGAGTGGGCTATTAAGAAACCTATTTAATGCTTATATCTAATCATGCACTTAAAGCAGAGTTCCACCCAAACATGGAATTTCTGCTTTTTGGAATTCTCCCCCCTCTGGTGTCAAATTTGGCACCTCACAGGGGGGAGCAGATACCTGTCTAATACAGGTATTTTGCTCCCACTTCTGGGAATAGATACCCGAGCCACCCACGGCCTCCTCCGTCCCCCGCGATGTCTTCTGGAAGACACACAGGTCCCAGAAGACAGCAGGGACAAGTGGGATCTTGCAGTGCAAGTCATGCAGGTAAAGTAGGGAACCAGGCTGCTAAGCCGCAAGGCTTCACTTCCCGATTCCCTTACCAAAGATGGAGGCAGCAGCATCCGAGAGCGGGAGGAACAGATGGGCATTTGTAGCCGGCTTTAAAAAAAATTGACGGAACTCCATTTAAGTCTTAAAAGGTAAAGATTTTTTAAATACTGTATAGTTTCTATTTGTTTCAAAATGTTATGTTAGGAGTTTAAAACAACTTTACAATTCTTAAAGTGGTTCTACAGGTTTAAGGATTTTAATCTTAGACCCCTTTCACACCGAGGCGTTTTTCTTAAAATTTTCAGCCGGTGATTCCCTGCAGCGCAACAATCAGCGGCTATTACAGGCGCGAGAGAGGATACCCCTCCCTTTGGTGCTTCGGTCGGCGAGCCAGAGAAGGAATCCGCCGGCGGCAGAAGTTTACCATAGAGAATACAGCGGGTTAGATGGTCCCCAGCAGTCTCCATGACCTTTGGAGACCCATGTATTCGGCTGGAATGGCCAAAATCGATTTTCTTTTTTATATTCTCAGTCTTTCCAGACTAGAAATGAGATGTGGTGTCTTAGGCCCCGTACACACGACCGAACATGTCTGCTGAAACTGGTCCGCGGACCAGTTTCAGCAGACATGTTCGGTCGTGTGTATGGCCGACCGGACAAGTTTCTAGCGGACATTTATCCAGCCGACCGTTTTGCAGCGGACAAATGTTTCTTAGCATGCTAAGAAACATGTCCGCTGGAAGCCTGTCCGTCGGACATGTTTGGTCGTCTGTACAGACTCACCGTACATGTCCGATCGGCCGCCATCCCTCGCATGCGTCGAATCACTTTGACGCATGCGTGGAAGCATTGAACTTCCAGGGCCGCGCGAGTCGGCGCGGCCTTGTCACCGCGTATCGTGTATGCGCGGATTTCTGTCTGATGGTGTGTACAACCATCAGACAGAAATCTCCGGGTGGACATGTCCGCTGAAAATGGTCCGGCGGACCGTTTTCAGCGAACAGTCCGTCCGTCTGTACGAGGCATTATAGATCCCACATTGCTCCTATGAAGAGGACATGTATGTCCTATTCCTACTACAAGGGAGGTTTACATTTCTTGTAATAGGATTAAAAGGGATCAAAAAATGTTTATGTAAAAAGGGAAAGTGTAAAAATAAAACCACATTTGTAAACTACGTTCAAACCACACGTGAGGTACCGCCATGAATTTTAGAGCAAGGGCATCAATTCTTTCCCCAAGACCTCCAACTCTAAACTGGCAACCTGTAAACATTTTTAAAAAACGTTGCCTATGGAGATGAAGGACCAAAGTTTGGCGCCATTCTACGAATGTGTGCAATTTTAAAGCTGACATGTTGGGTATCTATTTACTCAGCCCAATATCTTTCATGTAGTACAACAAAAACTGAGGCAACTTTAGTTTAAGTTTTTTTTTTAAGGTTTTTGAATTTTATTGGGGTTTTATGTGATTGACCAACACAAAGTGACACATAATTGTGAAGTAGAAGGAAAATGATAAATGATGTTCAGATTTATTTTACAAATAAATATCTGAAAAGTGTGGCATTCATTTGTATTCAGCCCCCTTTACTCCGATACCCCTAATCAAAATCCAGTGGAACCAATTGCCTTCAGAAGTCACCCAATTAGTAAATAGAGTCTACCTGTGTGTAATTTAATCTCCGTATAAATTCAGCTTTTTTTAGGAAGCCCTCAGGTTTGTTAGAGAACCTTAGTGAACAAGCAGCATCATGAAGGCCGGGGAACACACCAGACAGGTGAGGGATAAAGTTGGAGAAATTTAAAGCAGGGTTAGGTTATAAAACAATCTCTCAAGCTTTGAACATTAACAGAGCACCGTTAATCCATCATCTAAAAAGTATTGGCAACTGAAAAGCTACCAAGACATGGCCATCCACAAACTGATAGGCTGGGCACGGAGAGCATTACAATCAGAGAAGCAAACAAGAGGTTCTGGAGAAGCTGCATCGATCCCCAGCTTAGGATGGGGAATCTGTCCACAGGACAACTATTAGTTGTGCACTCCAAAAATCTGGCCCTTTATGGAAGAGTGGCAAAAAGAAATCCATTGTTGAAAGAAAGCCATAAGAAGTCCCATTTGCAGTTTGCGAGAAGCAACGCGGAGGACACAGTAAATATGTGGAAGAAGGTGATCTGATCAGAAGAGACCAAAACTGAGCTTTTTGGCCTAAAAAAAAATGCTGTGTGTGGGAGAAAACTAACTGATCATCCTGAACACATCCCCACCGTGAAATATGGTGGTGGCAGCATCATGTTGTGGGTTGCTTTTCTTCAGAAGGCACAGGGAAGCTGGTCAGAGTTGATGGAGCCAAATACAGGGCAATCTTAGAAGAAAACTCTGTAGAGTCTGCAAAAGACTTGAGACCAGGGCGGAGGTTCACCTTCTTGCAGGACAACGACCCTAAACATAAAGCCATAACTACAATGGATTGGTTTAGAGGAACGCATATTCAGGTGACAGAATGACTCAAAGTCCAGACCTAAATCCAATTGAGAATCTGTGGCAAGACTTGAAAATTGCTGTTCAGATGCTCTTCATCCAATCTGACAGAGCTTAATCTATTTTGCTAAGAATAGGCAAAAGTGTCACTCTAGATGTGCAAAGCAGGTGGAAACATACCCAAAAACACTTGCAGCTGTAATTGCAGCGAAAATTGGTTCTACAAAGTATTGACTCAGGGGCTGAATACAAATGCATGCCACACTTAATTTTTTTTTTTTTTTTTTTTACAAATGTGAAAACCCCCCCATTAGTCATACTGGTAACAGTATTTCCAGGAACCTTCCAGGACAGCCATTTGAGAGATGATGGGCTACGCCCTCTACAGGAAACACAAGTCAAATATAATTTAAAAGGCCCCTCCCTTTCCTCTGACCCTCAGTTGTTTAGAAGATCAAGCAAACCTCCACTACAGTGCACTCGGCAGAGGAAAAAACATAAAAACCATAACAAAACACCACCAGGTGAAAATAGAATAGTGTGGGAATATAGACGCTGTCCTGGAAGGTTCCTGGAAATACCGTTACTGGTATAACCAACAAGGGTTTTCCCCCCTCACCTTTCAGGACAGCTACTTGAGAGGATAAGCAAGATACTATACCTTAGGGAGGGACAACAGCCTGAAGCACTTTCCTACCAAAGGAGAGGTCCTGCCTGGAAAGCATCTGAACTCTAATGTTTGACAAATGCATGAGAGGAGGACCAGACGGCAGCTTTAGAAATTTCTTCCCATGATGCCCCCGCTCTTTCTGCCCATGATGTAGCCATGGATCTTGTTGAATGAGCCCCAATTCTAGAAGGAGAACTACGACCTGACGCTTTGTAAGCTTTACAAATGGCTTCCCTAATCCATCTAGCGATAGAGCTTTTAGATGCTTTGGACCCCTTCTTGGGGCCACTGAACAATACCAACAGCTGGATTTCTCTAGGTAAAGCAGCAGACATCTCTTTACGTCTAAAAAAACGAAATCTTTCCTCCTTCACATTCTTGGGAGAGGAACAGAAACTAGGCAGGACTACTTCCTGGGACCCAAGAAAGTTAGAGGAAACTTTGGGCAAATAGAAAGGATCAGGCCTAATCACTACCCTGTCCTCTAAAATCCTCAGGAAGGGGTCTTTACAGGAAAGGGACTGTAGGTCAGAAATCCTTCTCCCTGACGCAATAGCTAAAAGGAAGGAAATCTTCAAGGAAATCAATTTCAGGGAAGCTTCATGCAAAGGCTCAAAAGGAGCCCTTGTTAGAGCATTTAACACCAATAATAGATCCCAAGGAGGCACATGTTTGATGATCCTGGGAGCATGTCTAGATCTGGCTGAAAGGAACCTCCTGAAAGGATCTTCCGCTAGTCTCTTGTCTGAAAACACAGACAGGGCCGCAACCTGAACCCTAAGGGTGCTGACAGATAGTCCCTTCTCCACTCCTCTGTGTAAAAAATCCAATACACAGGGAGTGGAAAAAGAATCTAAACCGGATTTCCTTTGCCAGGAAATAAAAGTTTTCCAAACTTTCACATAGATTGTTCTTATGACCAACTTGCGGCTGTCCAGGATAGTTTGAATAACTTTCTCTGAACACCCTTTCAACCAAAATGCGCCGCTCAGCCTCCAGGCAGTCAAATGGAAGGTCTAAGGGCTTGGATGCAACACTGGTCCCTGATGGAGTAGATCCTTCCGATCTGGTAGGGGCCAGGGAAGATCCATCAAGAGGGTCTTCAGAGAGGAAAACCAACTTCTCCTGGGCCACCAGGGGGCAATCAGAACCACTTCTGCCCGATCCTGAATAATTTTCCAAACTACCAGAGGTAAGAGGGGAAAAGGGGGGGGAAGGCGCAGGCCAGAATGAAATTCCACAGGAAGGAGAGAGCATCTGTCCCCAAGGACTCAGTCTCGCTCTCCAGCGAGAATTATGCCGGCAGTTTTCGGTTGAGACAGGAGGCAAAAAGAGCCACTGCAGGAAGACCCAATCTTAGCACAATCTCCCGGAACATGCCTTGATGTAGCTCCCAACAGCTGGAACTGATGATCACTCTGCTCAGATAGTACGCCAGTGCATTCTCTGAACCCCTGATGTGTACTGCTCTGATAGAGGCGACAATGATTTCTGCCCAGGACAGAAACTGCTGTGTCAGCATCAGAAGCGACTCCGAACGATTCCCCCTCCATGCTTGCTTAGGTACGCCACTGTAGTGGCATTGTCTGAGAAAACCAATAGGTCTCTTGAACAGACACTCTTGCAGGGCCAAGAGAGCTTATCCCACAGCTAGCAGTTCCCTGAAGTTTAAGGAGCGGCCTGCCTTCTCTGGCAACCAGGCTCCCTGGGCCTGCCAGCCCTGATAGTGTGCACCCCAGCCCCACAGACTGGCGTCTGTAGTAACTTTCACTGGAGCATGTTGCGCCCAGTTCTTCCCTCCCTGCAGGTGTTCCCACTGCTTCCACCAGGAGAGAAAATCCTCTTGGCAGCTTTACCAGCTGATCTAGAGAATCCTTCCTGCGATCCCAATTGCGTAAGAGAAACCCCTGAAGGGGTCTGGAGTGTAATCAAGCCCAGGGTACCCCTGGGGTGGCTGCAGTCATTAAACCCAATAACTGCATGATACTCCGAAGAGAGGTCTGTGGGAGCAACTTGAAGGCCTGCACGGAGAGAGGAAGTTTCAAAATTTTCTCCTCGGGAAGAAATCTCTTTTGAGAAACAGAGTCTATTAGATAACCCAGAAAAAATAACCTCTGGGAAGGCACCAGACAAGACTTCTGTTGGTTGACTTTCCAACCTAGTTTCTGAAAGATCCGCAAAACTAACTGCAGATCCTGGATAAGGGCTCTGTCTCGAACCAAGATCAGAAAAACATCCAGATATGGGATGATCGATACACCTTGTATCTGAAAAAAGGCCATGACCTCGGCCATGATCTTCGTAAAAATTCTGGGTGCTGCCGAGAGACGGAAAGGAGGGGCATTGAACTGCCAATGACTGTCCATTGTCCACGAGAATCGCAAATCTGAGGAACCTTCGGTGGCTCTGGCAGATAGGTTCATGAAGATAAGCGTCCTGAAGATCCAGGATTACCATGAAGACCTCTGGCCACAACAGATTTCTTACAGAATAAATATTATCCTTTCGGAAACGTCTGTAGAGAATAAATGTTTAGGACCATACGAAAGCCGCCGGAGGCTTTCCGAACCAGAAAGACGTGGGATTAAAATCCCCGGGAACTCAAAAATTCCAGAACAGGGGAAATCACCCCTTCTGTTTCCCACATTGAAATCAGACTCAACATGGCTTGCCGTCTCTCTTGGTCTCTCGGCAGATGGGTAAGAAAAAATCTCTGAAAAAACTCTTGAATTTTAACCTGTAACACTTTTCTAACATTTGAAGAATAAAGGAATTGTCGGTCCGCCCAAACAAAATGGGACAACCTTCCCCCTACTCCTATCCCGGCGTCACTGGGGATTCTTGGAAGGGGCTGAAGGAGCAAAGAGTCCCCCCTTTTTGTTTATCTTTGCTTTTGGAGGCAAGATCACCCTCCCAAGATTTAAGTCAGATAGCTTGTCTGGCTGAATTCATGAGAGCAGAAGATCTGGCCGCAGCCTTTACAGAATCTGCAGCAGCATCAGCCAAGAAGGCAACTGACTTGGCAATGAGTGGGAGAGACTGCCTAATCTCCACTTTGGGGGTGTCGGATGTAAGAAGATCGTCCAGACGCTGAACCCATACGTCCAAATTCCTAACCACGCAGGTGAATGCTTCAGCTGGACCCAAGGAGAAAGCTGAGGCATCCCAGGCTTTACGTAGCATGGAATCAGCCTTCCTGTCCATTTGATCTTTAAGGACCCCGGAGTCTTCAAAGGACAGTTCTGACCTTTTGGACACCTGTGACATAGGGGCATCTAGTCTAGGACATTTAAAGAAAGTCTCCTTGAATTCAGACTGAAAAGGAAATCTCCTTTTGTGTCCTCTAGACTGGAATAGCCTCCTCTCAGGTTCCTTCCACTCTGCAAGAATCATATCCTTAAGCGACTGGTGCACCGGAAAGGCTCTCGCTTTCCACCCCTGTAGACCCCTATACATTTTATCTTGTACAGATTGGACCCGCTGAGGTGTCTCAATCTGTTCTAAAAATATTATTGACTTTAAAAGTTCGTCAATATCTTCCACTGAAAAAAGATACTTCGAGCTACCCGCCCACTCCTCCGATGCGGAATCCCCATCAGATGAAGAGCTTGGGTTCTCACCTTCTTCCAGATCAGAGGCATTGCGCAAAAATTAATAGTCACGGATACTAATAGAGGAAGGGGTCTAGCCGAGGCTGAAGGCTCTTGAGCTATGGAACTAGATGAGGAAGGCCCCAGACCTGCTAACCGGTCATTGAAAGATCGGAAGGAAGCCACAACCTCCTTCATAGAAGACAAACTCCTTTCCTTTAACCACTTAAGGACCGCCTCCTGCACATTTACGTTGGCAGAATGGCACGGCTGGGCACATGTGGGTATGTGCTGTGCGCACGCCCGTGACCCGGTCTGAAGCTGCGGGACCCGATCACCGCTGGAGTCCCGCGATTGGTCCCCGGAGCTGAAGAACGGGGAGAGCCGTGTGTAAACGGCTACCCCGTTCTTCACTGTGGCGGCGTCATCGATCGTGTGATCCCTTTTATAGGGATACATAATCGATGACGTCACACCTACAACCACACCCCCCTACAGTTGTAAACACACATGAGGTCACACATAACCCCATCAGCGCCCCCTGTGGTTAACTCCCAAACTGCAACTGTCATTTTCACAATAAACAATGCATTTTAAATGCATTTTTTGCTGTGAAAATGACAATGGTCCCAAAAATGTGTCAAAATTGTCCGAAGTGTCCGCCATAATGTCGCAGTCTCGAAAAAAAACGCTGATCGCCGCCATAAGTAGTAAAAAAAAAAAAAATTATAAAAATGCAATAAAACTATCCCCTATTTTGTAAACGCTATAAATTTTGTGCAAACCAACCAATAAACGTTTATTGTGATTTTTTTCCCCAAAAATAGGTAGAAGAATACGTATCGGCCTAAACTGAGGAAATTTTTTTTATATATATATATATATATATATATATATATATATATATATATATATATATATATATATATATTCTTGGGGGATATTTGTTATAGCAAAAAGTAAAAAATATTGAATTTTTTTCACAATTGTCGCTCTATTTTTTTTTTTTAATAGTGCAAAAAATAAAAACCGCAGAGGTGATCAAATACCACAAAAAGAAAGCTCTATTTGTGGGGGGGGGGGGGGAGGAAGCCAATTTTGTTTGGGAGCCACGTCGCACGACCGCGCAATTGTCTTAAAGCAACGCAGTGCCGAATCGCAAAACCTGGCCGGGTCCTTTAGCTGCATTTTGGTCCGGGTTTTAAGTGGTTAAAGAGGTAAATCTCTGAACTAGCTCTGGATGGAAAACAATCCTCACAAAATAGTTTTATAACCATCAGAGCGCCTGGCCCTACAGTTCCCACATTTCTTCTTCACTAGTTTAACTCCAAACAAGGAACCCTTCTGGACAGAACTCCTCTGGGGAGTATGACTAAAAAAAGCACCCATGACTTGGCCACAACTAGCACTGGATGATGTCAAAGAAGGGGGGGTCCAACCAACCAGTTACCAGACCCAAGAAAAACAAAAAAAACGTGTCGGTGCTCCTGGAGGCTCAGGAAACAAAAAACAACAGGGTCAGAGGAAAGGGAGGGGCCTTTTAAATTGTATCCGATTTGGGTTTCCTGTAGAGGGCGGAGCCAATCATCTCTCAAGTAGCTGTCCTGGAAGGTGAGGGGGGAAAAACGCATTTATAATTTTCCTTCCACTTCACAATTATGTACCACTTCGTGTTGGTCTATGACATAAAATCTCAATAAAATACATTTAGGTTTTTGATTGCAACATGACAAAATGTGGAAAATTTAAAAGTATGAATACTTTGTCAAGGAACTGTATTTACCCGAAAAGCAACTTGAAAGAAAAAAAAACTTTAGGTGAACTCAATGGTTCTTGTATAGCAAATTGAAGGTAATGTGTAAAAATCTGGGACTTCTCAGACTAATTTTAAATTATGCAAAGTAGGTTGCAAGGACCCACATGTGCAGATAGCTGTTCCATTGAGAGACAAGATTTTGAAGCTACATATCTCCTAGGTTTAATTTACACTTCACATCCCAAGACTAATAAGGGATTTCTACAGTAAAAGTAGTATAACTCATCTTCAAACCTATCATCACACAAAATCCCTTTTTATTTATAACAGTTGTGTAAAATAACTCAGTGCTCCAGCCACCATAAACCATTACTGTACACAGCACAATAAATATATACACACACACACACACACACACACACACTCAGCACTATAATATCCCACTGGAGAACTCCCTTGGTCTTCATTGATTGTAGTCATATTACATTAGCACACAGATTCAAACAGTCATCTTGTGACCTGGAAAATCCCCATAAAAAAAAAAAAATCACATAAATAGTTCTATTGTTACGTTAACCTAAGTAAGGGCTTCTCCATCAACAGTACAAGAGAAAGCAACAAAAACAAGCAATATTCTAAAGGTGTCAGTCATAAGATTAATGTCACCCAATTTGACCATTTATAGCCAAATATCTTTTAAAACTTTTTGCAGAAAGCCCATTACCAACCGATAGTGAGGGGAGGGTCAATCTGCCCTGCTGGAATTATTTTGGTTAACTGGTATTGTTTTGCCTTGAGGTAAGCCAGCATCAGAAACACTCTCCTGTTTTACCCTTCCCTCCTGCATAGCCATAAAATGCAGACTAGTACAGTAAAATGCAGACTAGTACAGTCCTAGGTGGAATGTTTAAAAAAAGACCTCTAGCAAGCAAGATCCTTTGACAAACAGATTGTGCATACAGGTCTGTTCAAATCAATTGGCTTTTCAGTTGGCTTTTAAAACCTTTGCTAAGCTTTCACAGTTTCACAAATGGTTTTTTGGTTTACTATTATTTTACGTTAATACATTTTAAAAGCGTTAGTTTATGTTTTACAAAAATGGTTCCCAGAGTACTACAAGTTCGCTAAAGTGACAGCATAGCAGAGAAACTTGCCAAACTGTACTATCTTGCAGTAGTAGGTACCAATATTCTAGGATAGGCAAAAATATTGACTATCCTAGAATATTAGACACTGTGGTTTAGTGGTTAGCACTTTGGCTAGCAGGACTAAGGCCGCTGGTTCCAATCCCAACCACGACATTACCTGCCTGGAGTTTGTATGTTTTCCCCGTGCCTGCATGGGGTTTGCCCTGGATGCTTGGGTTTCCTCCCACTCTAAAGACATGCTGGTAGGTTAATTGGATCCGTTATAAATTGGCATTATGTATGTATGAAGCTCTTTGAGAGCAGGGAGTGATGTGAATGTACAATATACAGCTGGTAAAATAAATATTGAACACGTCTCCATTTTTCTACTTAAATATATTTCTAATGGTGCTATTGACATGAAATTGTCACCATATGTGGGCAAAAATTCATGCAATCTATACATACAAAGTGACTAAAACAAATAAGTTCAGAAATTACATTATGTGTAATAAAATGGAATGACACAGGGAAAAAGTATTGCACACCAACTATAATGTATTTAATACTTCGTACAAAATCCTTTGTTGGTAATGACAGCTTCAAGATGCCTCCTGTATGGAGAAACTAGTCGCATGCACTGCTCAATTGCGATTTTGGTCCATTCTGCCACACCGTCTTCAAATCTTGAAGGTTCTGTGGGCCTCGTCTATGAACTTTGATCTTTAGTTCTTTTAATAGATTTTTTTATTGGATTCAAGTCAGGGTCATTCTAGCAGCTTTATTGTTTCTCTGGCTTAGTGTTTGGGATCATTGTCTTGCTAAAATGTCCACCCTTCTTTCATCTTCATCATCCTGGTAGATGGCAGCAGATTTTTATAAAGAATGTCTTGGTATATTTTTCCATTAATTCTTCCTTCAATGAGGTTTGGCAGTACTGTGTGCTGAAAAACAGCCCCACACCATGATGTTCCCATCTCCAAACATCACTGTTGGAATCATGTTTGGGGGTGATGTGCAGTGCCATTTGATCTCCAAACAAGGTGTGTTTTATGGCATCCAAAAGAGTTACATTTTGGTCTCATCTGACCAGACTATAATCTCCCAGTATTGCACAGGCTTGTCTAAATGTTGTGCAGCAAACTTTAAACGTTTTCTTTTTTTTTTTTTAAACGGCATGGGTTCCCCCTTCATGAGCATACCGGTCCCTTCGGTCTGGATTTTAAGGGGAACCCCCACACCGAAACGGTGTGGGGTTCCCCCCCAAAATCCATAACAGACCCTTATCCGAGCACCAGCCCAGCCGGTCAGGAAAGGGGGTGGAGAAGAGCGAGCACCAGGCCCTTCCTGAGCCGCACCAGGCCGAACGCCCTCAACATGGGGGGGTGGGTGCTTTGGGGCAGGGGGGCCCTGCACCCCCCACCCCAAAGCACCTTGCCCCCATGTTGACGAGGACAAGGGCCCCTTCCCGACAACCCTGGCCGCAGGTTGTCGGGGTCTGCGGGCAGGGGGCTTATCGGAATCTGGGAGCCCCTTTAAAAAGGGGGCCCCCCAGATCCCGGCCCCCCACCCTAGGTGAATGAGTATGGGGTAGGGTACATCGTACCCCTACCCATACACCTGGAGGAAAAGTGTCAGAAAATAAACACTACACAGGTTTTTTAAATTTATTAGTCAGCTCCGGGGGTCTTCTTCCGACTTCTCCACTCTTCTTCTGCTCTCCGGTGTCATCTCTGCGATCCCCGGTTCTTCTCCCAGGGCTGCGCCGCCGATATCTTCTTTGAAACTTTTATTAGCAGCAGCCAGCCCGGTCTTCCTCGTCGCCTTCTTCCCTCTTTTCCTCTGATGTTGACTCGACGCTCCCTCCCACTGTAATGCCGGATGTGCGGTGCGCAACGATTTATATTGGCCTCCTATGACGTCACAGTCCCAGCATGCTCTGGGTGGTGACCGGGCTGGCCGCTGCTAGTAAAAGAACTTCAAAGAAGATTATGGCGGTGCAGCCTGGCAGAAGGAAGAAGGCACCGGAGAGTAAGAGAAGAACCAGGGAAGCGCGGAGACGACACCGGAGAAGACGAAAGAAGACCCCCGAAGTCAGAAGAAGACCCCCGGAGAGCGAAGAAGTCGGAAGAAGACCCCCGGAGCTGACTAATAAAATTTTAAAAACCTGTGTAGTGTGTAATTTTTCTTACACTTTTCCTCCAGGTGAATGGGTAGGGGTACGATTTACACCATACTCATTCACCTAGGGTGGGGATCTGGGGGCCCCCCTTATTAAAAGGGGGCTCCCAGATTCCAATAAGCCCCCCTGCAGACTCCGACAACCAACGGCCAGGGATGTCGGGAAGGGGCCCTTGTCCGCATCAACATGGGGGCAAGGTGCTGTAAAGCACACACCCCCCATGTTGAGGGCATGTGGCCTGGTATGACTCAGGAGGGGGTGGGGGGCACTCGCTCATCGCCACCCTCTTTCCTGACCGGCCGGGCTGGTGCTCGGATAAGGGTCTGGTATGGATTTTGGGGGGGGTACCCCACATTGTTTTTTAGGCGTGGGGGTTTCCGCTTAAAATCCATACCAGACCAAAGGGCCCGGTAGGCTCATGAAGGGGGAACCCATGCCGTTTAAAAAAAAAAAAAAAAAGTTGTGTACAAAAGTTGCATGTCAAAGTCGGATCTGTTAATACAAAATCAGACTTTGATCCAACTTCAGAAAAAAAGTAATGCAGGAACTACTTTGAAGTCGGCACGACTTAAGTCGTGCCAGTATGAATGGTAGTCATTGAAAATCATGAAGAATGACTGGTCATAAGATTTTGCCTTCCAAAATCGTGGTACAAGTCATATAAGTGTGAAAGGGGACTAAACAGTCTTGTTGAGTGTGCACCTTTAGTTACTGACTTACAGCATATAGTAGTTTTCCCATGCATAAAAAGTTAAAAGGTAACCTATGTTGATGAAATAGGGAGCTGCTAGTTCTGACCTCCTCCTGAAAACCCTAATGCCTTTCTGTCTCGGACCTCAATACTTTCTAAATTACTCACCAGCAACAAACACGTTAAAAACAAATGTCAGAACTCCAGGTCACTGACTCAATGTATTGAAGTTGTTGGACCAAACATGACAGCCAGGCAACTAAATAATTTCAAAAGAACCTAACAATGGCAGGCTCAACATTCTATGAGTACAGGATTCCACTGATGATATCAGTGGAGAGGAGCATTCCCACTACACAGTCATACATGACAAGAGGGGAGAAGCAGTCCAACAGTAAAGATGGCAAATGACAACTATGTTCAGCAAAAGGACAGACAGCCAGGAAACAAAGCTTAAGATGGCTAGGCACAGGCTGTCTGGTCAAACACAGCATAACAATGAAGCAAGAAAAATTTGTATTGAATTTGTTGTGTTACACATCCGAGTAGTATCAGTAGGAACTGAATTATACAAGATGTGTGATTTTTCCTGTGTCACAGAATCCCATCCAGCTCCCACCCACCCATGAGAGCAGCAGCTCACTCTACTCTCTCACCTCATTGGGTAGACTGAAAGCAGCAGGCTCATTGGCTCCCGCTGCTGTCAAATTCTGTGACAATGGAGCAGGGGGCGGAGACGAGCCATCCCATCTGTGTCAATAGAGACAGGGCAGCTGGGGAGCGAGACCGCAAGAGTGCCCCCGAGAAAAAGCTATGAGGGCACGCGCCAAAGAGGAAGAGCCACGAGCGCCCGCTTGGGACCCCAAAAGAGGAGGAGCAGGGCTACTCTGTGCAAAGCCACTGCACATAGCAGGAAAGTAAGACGTTTGTTTTTAAGAAAACAAAAACAAAAAGCTTTAATATCACTTTAAAAAGAGTAACTCCATCTTTGTTGACAGGGACAAAAAAACAAAAAAAAAAAAACACATTCCCCATTTTTGTTGCAGGGGATGTCTGAAATCTGACTTGTATTTAAAGACTCATACACACGCTTATATTTTCGGATGGCTGGCAATCTGTTTTTTGTGTCATGCTAGTCTCATGTCGAAAATGAAGAGAGAACTTGCAATACAAAAATGTTCATATAACAGAATATGCCAGAAGTAATGTCATGTGTTGAATAGCTTTGTATTTATTATTTTGTTTCTGAGCATGCGTAGTCTTTTTTTTTAGAACGAAAACCATACTAATGAAATGAAAAATCGGACGTGGAGTACATATCCGACAAAAATTGTATATTCTGCACATCCAGCTTTCGTCTGATGAAAAAGCTAAGACCGGCTGTCGAAAGCACCGTACCGACGATCCGAAAATCGGCAGACAGATTTTCTGCCAAATTAAAGTGCATACTACTTCCACAATTGTGAATTAGTGCAGCTTTTTGGAAAATCCAGGCTGCATTAATCCACCCCCCCCCCCCCCCCCAACTCCAAGCGGCATTCCCAGCAGAGGAGGAGTGCTGAGCAGTCTGCTTCTGTTTCCAGGTCTGTTGCAAACAAACTTTATGAACCGTTAGTTTTCACAACTTTAGATTTATAACAAAACAACCATTTTGGAAAGAGGGATTAGACCACTCTACCTCTCTCTGTACACTACAACAAATGAATGCCCACCACTAAGTGACTGGCAACAAACAGGACAGCACAAGTTTGTAAGTTCTACTGTTACAAGATGCAGACAAAGGATACCAGTGATCACTCCACACCCGTTCCGGTGTAACCGTCGTGTTACGCAGTGTGGCTGAGTTCTTCCATATCTCGTATGTTGTTGACTGTAGAGATCCAGAGAGCCTTCGTAGGGAAGTCAGCATCTCTCCAGCGAAGCGGAATGCAGGCATTCGCTGCGTTTAGGAGTTGCATTGTGGAGAGAAGATTTGCATTGTTTAATAGATCGTTCCGTCCAATGCAATAAACAGGCCGCTGGATTAGCATGCAGATCGACAGCCGGAAGTTTTTTAAACGATAGCAGGTTACATCTTGGCAAAACTGTTGAATTTTAGGCCATTCCCAAAAAAAGTGGAGCATCCCACCCACCGCACCACAACGACAACAGGAGTCTGGGACCAGGGGGACCATGCAGTGAAGTTGGGTGGAGAACCTGTACCATTCAGTAAGGATCCTACAACTATTCTCCTGTACCCGCATGGCAATGGACAAGGAAACCCTGTTTGAATGACCAGAGGACAGAGTTGATGACCACTGATTTAAATAACAAAGTGTTTGTTTCATATTGTTCTGGAGTGTTTATTTTGAGGGGAGCAGTATCACATGGTGTGGTGGAGGTGATTATCTTCCATCTGACAAGACCCCATATAATCTTTAAGAATACCACCAGTTTATGTACTTACCCTTCATATGGGATTTTTAGCACCACCAGGTGATTTTAACATTTAGCTGCAAAAATTACATGTTATGAACTTCTAGGGCTTATTGTTTACATATTGCAACATCTTTCCAATCTTCAACAATGACCTATTTTTTATGCTAAATGGAGAGCGATGCTCAACATGCCTTCAGAATTCCCCATAGGTGTCCGATTGGGTCCAGATCAGGAGACATACTTGGCCACTGAATAACTTTCACCCTGTTCTTCAGAAATGCAACAGTGGGCTTAGATGTGTGTTTTGGATCATTGTCATATTGGAAAAGTGCATGATGACCAATGACACAGAGTGATGGTATCTTCCCTTTTAATATAGAGCAGTACATCTGTGAATTCATGATACCATCAATAAAATTCAGCTCCCTGACACCAGCAGCACTCACGCAGTCCCACAGGAGGACACTGCCACCACCATATTTTACTGTAGGCACCATGCATTTTTCTTTGTACTCTCCACCTTTGCGACGCCATACAGTTATGAAGCCATCAGTTCCAAAAACTATTTATCTTGGTCTCATCACTCCAGAGTACAGAGTCCCAGTAGTCGGCTTCTTTTTCAGCATGGGCCATGGCAAATTCTAGGAAGGCTTTTTGTGCATGGTCTTTAGGAGAGACTGCCTTCGTGGGTGACACCCATGCATGCCATTACTCTGCAGTGTATGCCGTATTGTGTCATAGAAAACAAACAATCAACTGAGTTTGACATTCTACCTCCCATCAAAATACACTCCTGTTGAGGTGCTACTTCGGTGGACGGCCTGGACATCTCCGAGATGGTTGCAGTTCCATCGTGGTAACATTTTTGTATTACTTTTGCTACAGTATTCTGATCGATAAGTAAAGCTTTGCTGATCTTCTTGTAGCCTTCCCCTTTCTTGTGTAAAGAAATTATTTTCTTTCTCGGACCTTGGGACATTTCTCTTTCATGTGGTGCCAGTGCTTAACAGAATGAAAATGGGAAGGGGTTTTCTTTGTTAAGTAACACCCTTTTATAATCAACAGTCTGCTGCTGGACACCTGTTTAATGAATAATTAGACTCATCTGTAGCTGAATTCTTGGCAATTAGGATTTTGTCATCTAAAATGTAGCTTTGGTTGCAATCAGTGGTAAAGATTTTCTTACAAAATCTGTTGGGGTGTACTCATTTATGAGAGACATACATCTCTATTTTTTTTATTCTTATAAAAAAGGTAGTGAGTGGGGTATAATAATAAAAAAATATAAATATTATACCTCACGTGTTTAAAAAAAAAAAAAAAATAGGATTTTTTGTACTCAACGTCAAATACTTTTCGCTGAGTCCATGGACGGACACAGCTCCTTAAATCTTGACAAGTGGGTTATGTTCCCTGTTTACAGGAGAGGATTAGGCAGAAACATGTTAGATAATTAAATACATGTTACATTAACAGAGTTTAACAGTCCCGCCCAGGGGGCGGTCCCTCCAGACATAACCCTCCTCACTGCAGTATGCAGCCTCAGTTTGTAACAAGCAGTACAAACCTAAAAGGAGGGGTGGGTGCTGTGTCTGTCCATGGACTCCTAGAAAAGGATTTTACGGTGAGTACAAAAAATCCTATTTTCTCTTATCCATGGACGGACACAGCTCCTTAAATCTTGATAAGTGGGACGTCCCCAAGCAGTGTCAAAAAACGAGGGGTGGGAACAGCATCAGTAAAACCAATTGTAACTTAACCCCAAAACAAGCAGAGCTCCTCAACGGAGGAGGTGCAACTTTAAACAGCCGCCTGCAAAACCTAGCGACCGAAAGAAGCATCAGAAGATGCACTCACAGCAACCATGTAAATTCTGGAAAAAGCATGAACGGACGACCAAATCGCCGCCTCGCACACCTGTGAGACCGACGCATGATGTCGGGAAAAAAAACCCAGGAAGTACCAATTGCCCTGGTCGAAAGTGCCGTGACCGGAAAGGGGGGACCCGTCCCCTAAGAGCATAGGCCTGTATGACAGCCTGCCTGATCCACCGAGAAATGGTGGTCGACGAGATACAAGTGATCGCTCTGTCATTGGACGGAGCGATCACGTGGTAAACCGCCGCTATCAGCAGCGATTTACCGTGATCCGTGATGCGCCGGGTCATCCGGACCTGGCGGTCACGGACATTCCCGTGTGCGCGCCCCAGAGGGCGCGCGGGAGCGCGATTCTGGGTGGACGTCCTCCCAGAGTTAAGGAACCGCCTTGTAGACGTATATCGTCTATAGGGCGGTGAGTAAGCGGTTAAACCATCTCTGAAACAGAAGCCCTGGATAACAAGGGCGCGGCATTCAATGAAGCATCACAGACCTATACAAGGCCCTGGACCAGCTGGTCCGCTAGCCTAATAACTTCGGGAGAGAGTCGGTGCTCCTCCACTGTCCGGTGCAAAATGCTTACTCCCTGAGTGACTGAGACCCCAGAGTAGTGGCCACAATAGGCCGCAAGTCAGACCCCAGCATGGTAAACACGAAACGGGTCAGCACTTTGGATCTTCTATCAGTCAGATCCATACAAGCGGGGGTTCCCGCAATAGGGAGAGTGGTCACCTATACATGACACCCGGAGGGTCCACCACCGGAGAAGAAGCCCACCTTTTGAAAAGGCTCTCCTCAAAGGGGCACTGAACCGCCCAGCGGTGAGGGACTACAAAAGCCCTCAGCGGCTGTTCTCATTCCGCATCTTAGAAATTATCACAGAAGGAAAAAACCTACACAGAGCAGTCCGATTTGTGTGATCCAAAAAAGACAGAGCCCTCGGTGGAAACGCAGCTGCACTATCCAGCTTAAGAGAGTCCCTTGCAGCAGTGAGAAGCGCACCCATAAATGCCTTATGCTGAATATTTTATTTTTATTTTTTTACTACCCAGGTACCTGGTCCATGGCTCCATAACAGAGCATTCCCCAGGGGATAACGGGGGTAGGGGGCACTCTTACCGCCCGTCCGCAGTCCACCCCCACCCTGGCACAAACGTGTCCAGGACCAACAATAAAACCTGTGTGTGAATCCCAGGTGCTAACACCTGCTGCCACCACCAGCATGTTGGGGAAGGACCCAGATACGGACTCCAAATAATATTTACATAGTGTGTATGTATAATATGTAGGTGTACGCACACCTGTCCTTACAAATAAACAGAAGCTCCTAGAGCCCTATTCAGGGCATCTCACCCACTTGCTGCGCTGACCAGGGGTACCCAGGGGACTCACCTCAGGAGACTGCCCATCGCTGCGGTCCGCTCTCAGCACACGGCGTGTGAGAGGAAAAGAACCGTGGGGTAACTGTGTGGCATCTGCAGGGACCAGTGTGCGCCGTAGGATACAACACTAGGGGTCAGGACTACTCCAAGATGGCCATCGAGCATTCAGAACGTGGCCACAGGAAAATGGCCAACCACAATGGCTACAACAAAATGGCCGCCAATGGGAGTGTTCAATGTAATTGAAAACCTCTCAAAAAATGGCCGGCCAAATGCCGCGTTTAAACAGGAAAAGCCTCCTAGGGCTTTTTAACAGTGAAAAGCCCCTCACAGGAAAGCCCCATACAAAAAGAGAAAAAAACACAGGCCATATAACAGTCCCCTCAGGAAGGACGCCCCCCCCCCCCTCTGACAGCGGCAATGTTAGCAATGCAGCAAGGGGAAAGGAGCAGGGAAGGGAGGAGAACCCCCGAACCCCAGCCGTACCAACCCACCAAAGCGGGAGGGACTGTACTTTCCCATCCGAGCGAGGACACGCTGACGCATTCCTGACAGAACTACAACTGCAATGGAGGTAGCCGTTGGCCCGGTCCACTGTGAGTGAGACAACACCACAGCCCAGTCATATGTGGACCTCGGAGCAAAGCTCACCAGCCACCCCAGGAGTCATGGGGTATGGTGTGGCAGACCCAGCCTCTTTGAAAAGGTGTGCCCACGACTGCTGGTCGGACTGAGTAGACTACAAGGATCTATATTATCCAGCCTGTCTCTCAGCCGACAGTTGAAAGAAGATTCTTCAAGAAAAGGTAAGATAAAATAAAATTTCTCCTCAGGGCGCTGGGCCCAAAAGGAGCCATACATCCTTCTCCTTGCTAGGAAGGACGAAACTGAGGCTGCATACTGCAGGGAGGAGGGTTATGTCTGGAGGGACCGCCCCCTGGGCGGGGCTGTTCAACTCTGTTAATGTAACATGTATTTAATTATCTAACATGTTTCTGCCTAGTCCTCTCCTGTAAACAGGGAACATAACCCACTTGTCAAGATTTAAGGAGCTGTGTCCGTCCATGGACGATAAGAGAAAAATGTTTTTTGCAAAGAGTGGTCCCTTACCTATTTTGGGCAGCCCTTTGCTTGCGTTGTCCGCTCCTCCTTCCTCCGGTTGCTTCCTCAGCAAGTTAGCTGCTGAGGGGGCAATAATGCTAGCATATTCCTGAGCCAGATTGTGTACATCAATAGACACGAGCACCGGCATGCCATAACCCCTGCTCCCTCCTCACAGGAATTTGACTGCAGCAGGAGCCTGCCACTGTTCTCAGTGTCTCCAGTGAGACCAGAAAGCGTATAGGGGCAGTGGCAGAGTGAAGAACAGCTAGTGGGGTATAATTTTACCTTAATGCAGCTAATGCATTATGGTAAAAAGTGTTTTGACGTTAGAACCACTTTAATTAAAATGAGTGATATGAATGGTAAATGTTCTCTGTAAGGCTCTTCATACATGTTACAATCTGATTGCATGGTCTATGTAGAATTTGCTTTTGACTTCCCAAAACTACGTAATATAAGAATCAACTTAAACTACTGATTTAGCTTGTATCCAGTCAAGCAAGGGGTTGCACTACATAGTTGCTGGGAGATATAAAGGAGATTGTAAGTCAGATTTTAAGGGGTGTGTTGAGCTTGTGACAGAAGGTGTGTAAATATGTACAGTAAAAAAAATAAAACATCAAGATGTCAACTCATTGACTACTCGCTTTAAAACTGAAAATACCCCCCAAAAAAATATATATAAAACGTGACATCCAAAACTATAAATTATAAAAGACAAGAACAATGAATGCACATTGGAAATATATCCTGCTCCATTACCAGCTCTTATTTTGATGGCAGCTTTTATGGCAAGATAGCCTTGCTCATTTTCGTCTTTTAAATCTTGACATACATAAAGTGCTCATGCACATGGGCTTATGAAAAAAAAGCAGCATTTTTTCCTGGCAGAATTTGACAAACAAAAACCTTAATGTTACACTATATATGCACATATTTACACATGTTTGGCATTTGAGTGTAGATGCATGCTACGGGTCAGAATATTAATTTATTCTGCCTGGAGAAATACATTTGCGTCCATTTCTTTCTGCTCAAAGGCTCCTTTCAGAACATGCTTTTGTTTTCAGCCTGTAAATGCTCCTCTTCGCATACGTTTGTAAACGCCTATGTGTGCTGTGCATGGCTTTTTTTGGGTTTGTTTTTTTATGCCTGGGAAAAAAGCTGTGCGCCTGGAAAAGCGGGTTTCAAGCTTCTTGTGCATGGAGCCTAAAACAAGACACTACACTGTACTACATGGAATTTGGAACCAGTCAAGAAATACATTAAAATGCAGATTTAAGAAAAAAAAAAAGCAGTTAGCACTTTAATTCTCTATCCTGCAGTAAAAGAAAGCAGTATATAGTATGAATAGATGATATGAGAAACATTTCCTCTTTATTAAAGTGTGAACTAAACCCACAACAGTAAAATCAGTTTGTATATGCAGTCAAGCATGCTTGTTATACTCACTGTGAAACCTAAGGGGTAACCCCATTGTGTAAAAAACTGTGTGATTCGGTCTTCTCTAATCCTCCTTCTTCCACTGTCCCAACCCATCTCCTGATAGTACAGAGTTTGGGGGTACTCTGCACATGCTCTGTTAGGTGTTCAATGCTATAGAGTTTTGTTTTTTTCTTGGGAGTGCGTGTGATCAGCACAGGGCAAATCTGCACTGTCCAGAAAGAAACTCAGGGGACCTGCAGCCTCATAGGACAATCAGGGGACAATGGAAACTCCTTATAAGCTTTAAAAAGTGCTTTGCAGGACACTGATAAAAGTCACAAGACTAGAGTTCGGCCGATATATCGGCCGGCCGATATATTGGTCCGATATTCAGTCATTTTGGAGAAAATCGGCATCGGCCGATTATCCAAATGTGGCCGATATTTAGCAGATCTGCATCAGCAGAGTGTGGAGAAGGAAGGAGGAACACGGGGTTCCCTCTCCCTTCTCCACACTGTCTGCAGAGCAGTGCCGTGTGTGTGAAACACTAAGGAGATAGAGAATGGAGCTGTCGGACTGATGACGGGGTGGGCGGGACTCAGCTGTCCAACACCAGCCAATGGGATGAGATTATTGGCTGGATAGCTGCCCACCCCGGGTCCCGCCCACCTCCATCATCACGATGAATCTGAGCTCCTCTCTCTCTCTGCTCTCACAGTTTCACAGCACATAATGTAGCTGATGTGTGAAACTCTCTCTCTTCATACAGTTTCACATGGTGCTGCAGAGAGAGAGGAGCTCAGATTCATCGTGATGTTGAAGGTGGGCGGGACCCGGGGTGGGCGGGACAGCTATCCAGCCAATGATCTCATCCCATTGGCTGGTGTTGGACAGCTGAGTCCCGCCCAACCCGGGTCCCGCCCACCTTCAACATCACAATGAATCTGAGCTCCTCTCTCTGCAGCACCATGTGAAACTGTATAGAGAGAGTTTCACACATTATCAGCTACATTATGTGCTGTGAAACCTGCCAGTGCCACCTGTCAATGCCAACCAGCCAGTGCCACCTGTCAATGCCAACCAGCCAGTGCCACCTGTCAATGCCAACCAGTGCCACCTGTCAATGCCAACCAGTGCCACCTGTCAATGCCAACCAGTGCCACCTGTCAATGCCAACCAGTGCCACCTGTCAATGCCAGCCAGTGCCACCTGTCAATGCCAGCCAGTGCCACCTGTCAATGCCAGCCAGTGCCACCTGTCAATGCCAGCCAGTGCCACCTGTCAATGCCAGCCAGTGCCACCTGTCAGTGCCAGCCAGTGCCACCTGCCAGTGCCAGCCAGTGCCACCTGCCAGTGCCATCCAGTGCCACCTGCCAGTGCCATCCAGTGCCACCTGCCAGTGCCATCCAGTGCCATCCAGTTCCACCTGCCAAGGCCATCCAGTGCCACCTGCCAGTGCTAACTATTGCCATCCAGTGCCACCTGCCAGTGCCAACCAGTGCCATCTGCCAGTGCTAACTATTGCCAATTAGTGCCACCTGCCAGTACCAACCAGTTTCACTTGCCAATGCCATCCAGTGCCACATGCCAATTAGTGCCACCTGCCAGTGCCAATTAGTGCCACCTGCCAGTGTCACCTTAGTGCCACGTGCCAACTGCCAGTGCCATTCAGTGCCACCTGCCAGTGCCAGCTGCTATTGCCAATTGGTTCCATCCAGTGCAACCTGCCAGTGCCAATTAGCACCACCTGCCAAAAAATAAAAATCGGCCTAAAATATTGGCTGCAAAAATCGGCATCATACATCGGCCATAGGCCGCCCCAAATTCTAAATATCGGCATCGGTATCGGCCAGAGAAAAACCCATATCGGTCGACCTCTACTCAAGACTGTTGCTCTAACTGCTGATGAGAAAAGGTATTTAGCAGTTTGTATTTACTAAAACTATTGCATTTCCATGTTCTGTACTGTGGGAGACCAGATATAGCGAGTGCAGGGTCCTGGGTTTAATAACACAGTAACTATTGGCAGTAAAAGCGCCAATAGTTTTAGCGGCTTTAATTGCTGTTTAAGCTGAACTTTTGCAATGCTTAAATACGCATGTAATACAATGGCGGATTTAGTAAAAACATGCAAGAATTTGATTAATATCAGTTGAACGTGTGCCTTTACAAAAAACAAAAAAAAAAAAAAAGATAAATGACATTGCAATATACATGACACTCAAGCACAAAGTCGTTCGCTTCGGTTTACTTCTTGCATGGATCCTTCTATATGCATCCACAGCACTGCCTTGCGCAGGCAATTACCACTGGCGAGGTTCTCTCAGGATCCAGAAGAGGACCAAAGGCAGCCTGAGGGCAGTGAAGGGAACCAGCAGTTTCAGGCACATCTGTGGCCCTGAATTTGTAGCCCACACAGCCAGAAACTGCATCAGTGAGGGACCTGGATGGAAGGCACTTGCTTCACCAGGTAAGAATATAACACATTGGACTATGATTAAGAGAGGGTGGGAGGGGGATCATATTTTGCTCCGAGTTGGCCTTCTATATGAAATCAAAGCAGAAGCAAATTACATTGGAATGAGACATCCCAACTCTGACAGGTGTGGACTAGGAGGGGGGAATCCAGGAGTAAATTCCCCTGGTACTTTCGGCCAGACGGGTAGGTTTCTGAATGTTGTCTGGTCCTGTCCCTACATTCAAAGCTTCTGAACGGAGGTTATGGTGGATATCAACGTAGTGGGAGGTCTTACAGTAGACCCATTAGTGATCCTACTAGGGATCTGACATGGTGGCTACCACTACCCATAAAAAAAAAATTGTATTCTATGCTGCTTTTTATGCCAGAAAGGCTATTGTCTCTAAACGAAAACTACCTGAACCCCCTAGTGTTTCTCAGTGGAGATCTACTATAAATTCGAACCTACACCTGTATAAGCTCACGTACATGGGTCGGATATTCCCCCAAATGTATCAAATCTGAGCTGCTTGAGGTGGAGGCTAGAGATCCAACATTCTGATATGCTTTGATACAGAGTTATTACCGTATTTGCCGGCGTATAAGACGACTCGGCATATAAGACGATCCCCTAATACACTGCTAAAAACGGTGGTTTTGTGGTCTACTCACCGTATTAGAGGACCCGCCGCCGCCGGGTGCTTTTGTAAGGCTGTATGGAATGCCTTTTAAAAACGAAAACGTTGTCGCCGAGTGCTTTGTAAGGCTGTATGTAATGCATTTTCAAAACGAAAATGCCGCTGCCGCCGGGTGCTGTATGTAGTCTGTATATGCGCCGCTCAGCCAATCCCGATGCACTGTGTTGATGACAGAGCATGCTAAGCCTGCTCGGATTGGCAGAGGTTATTACTCCAATCCAAGCAGGCTTAGCATGCTCTGTCATCAACAGAGTGCATCAGGATTGGCTGAGCGGCGCAGAATACAGACTTACAGAGCGCCTGGCGGGCTGAAATCAAGCGAGCTGCTGCTTAACCCAACGTATAAGACGACCCCCCGGTTTTTGGCTGTGAAATTCCAGTGTAAAAGGTCGTCTCATACGCCGGAAAATACGGGTAGTTTATTCTATTGGTGGAGTAATCTTTACCCATTTATGTTGGAGTGGTGGACAAGAGTCTGGGTTCTTATGTGCCCCTGATCTATTGTCCCACTTGTGATGATCCTGGGATTTCTCCTAATTTTGGTGTTACATAATTTCTCCCCCTGCCTCACCCTCTACTGCAATGACAACTCTGTTGTTCGTATGGTGTTCCTATTGTGACTCTTGTAAGACTTATTTGACCTGTACTGTGGAATGCTCTCTGCTAGCTATGTAAAATGTATGCAGAGCCTGTTATGCACCAGCAAACTATGTGTCACGAATGTTCACTAGCAGTTTTTTTGCTTGTCTACCAAAGAGAAATAAAAACAATTCTGTTTATTTGAATGATTGAATGTACATATGCTATGACACAAGCACGCGAGTATACCTCTAGGTTTGTTTTAAAAACCTTTGCCAGTGACACCGAGTTATGCCGTTACAAATGTGAATACAAATTGATTAAATGGCTTTGGGATCAAATTTGTTATATAAAAAAAATTGGTATTCAATAATGCTTTAAAAAGGACATAGTTGCTAAATTATTCTCACCTAAAAAAAAAGGTGGAATCTGCACTGTGCCAATTTGATAGGAAAGTACTAAAACCCAATTCAGACTAGGATTTAGGCTCGGCTTGCATATGAACCACATGTGGCTCAGAGCAGGGGTCTGGCGAGTCCTGGTTTACAGTTTCAGGCCCGATTTCTGCCTGAATTTTAGGCTGAATTCGGACCAGAAACGGACCAAAAACGCATTGGCCCTGCTGCAGAGATATGTAAACCGGCTCTATACAGAGCTGGTCAAAATCTCCCGCTATTGCAAATTGGATGCGGAGGAACCCGTATCCGATTCGCAATGGTGTAAACCCAGGCTAAAACTATTCTAACTATATTAGATGAGGGTCACTAGATACCTGTGAGCGTTATACTATACCTCCATTACTAATTTTGGCTGAAACCAGTTAAATTTGACTTCCTAGCTTGTTCCCTGAAAAGAAAAAATAAGAGCCCTTTCACACTTTAAAAAAAAAAACGCATATAAAAAAACACATGCGCTTTTAATGCATTTTCTGGACTCCTGACTCCAATCATGCACCTGTAAAACTTGGACAGGTGACTCAAAAAATGCAAAAACACACTGCAGGTGCGTTTGCAATGCATTTTCTATGAACATCAACAGGAGATGTGTTTTTGGTGCGCTTTTGAAAATTACACAAAAGATGCAGCATGCAGGACTTTTAAAAATACACCACACCCACAGCGCACTGGTGTAATCTAGAGTTATATTGGAGTTAAAAAATAGGATTTTTTGTACTCACCGTAAAATCCTTTTCTCTGAAGTCCATGGACGGACACAGCTCCTTAAATCTTGACAAGTGGGTTATGTTCCCTGTTTACAGGAGAGGACTAGGCAGAAACATGTTAAATAGTTAAATACATGTTACATTAACAGAGTTGAACAGCCCCGCCCAGGGGGCGGTCCCTCCAGACATAACCCTCCTCACTGCAGCTTGCAGCCTCAGTTCGTAACAAGCAGTACAAACCTAAAAAGGAGGGGTGGGAGCTGTGTCCGTCCATGGACTTCAGAGAAAAGGATTTTACGGTGAGTACAAAAAATCCTATTTTCTCTTATCGTCCATGGACGGACACAGCTCCTTAAATCTTGACAAGTGGGACGTCCCCAAGCAGTGTCAAAAAACGAGGGGTGGGAAATATATCAGTAAAAACAATTTTAACTTCACCCCAAAACAAGCAGAGCTCCTCAACGGAGGAGGTGCAACTTTAAACAGCCGCCGGCAAAAACTAGCGGCTGAAAAAAACATCATAAGATGCACTCACAGCAACCATGTAAATTCTGGAAAAAGCGTGAACGGACGAGCAAATCGCCGCCTCGCACACCTGTGAGACCGACGCATGATGTCGGGAAAAAAAAACCCAGGAAGCACCAATTGCCCTGGTCGAAAGTGCCGTGACCGGAAAGGGGGGCCCGCCCTTAGGAGCATAGGCCTGTATGACGGCCTGCCCGATCCACCGAGAAATGGTGGTCGACGAGACCGCCAGGCCCTTTTGTGGACCAGACACCGACACAAAAGAGAGTCAGAAGCTCCGAAATGGAGCCGTAGTAGGCTGGTATACCCGCAAAGCGCGTACCACGCCTAAAGTATGAAAGGCCGAAACCTCCTTCGGAAGAAGGGAAGGTCGCGGGCGCACCATCACCTAATCCTTATGGGGGATCAAGCATGGCGGCTTGCAAGACAAGACCGCCAACTCAGAAACCCCTCTAACAGAGGTAAAGGCCACTAAAGGGGCCACCTTCTGAGATAGTGTCAAGAGAAAATCTCTCTGATGTTTCCAAAAGGAAGGTTCCTGAAGAACCGAGAGCACCAGAGTCAAAACTCATGGGGGAAGAGATGGGCCAAGAGGGGAAAGTATATGACAAACCCCTTGCACACAAAAAAAGGGGACCCACCAGGGAACGGGCCGCAAAAAGGCCACTAAAAGAACACAGCCAAGGCTGAAATCTGCCCCCAAACGGTGCTTTAAGCAATTTTTAGATCCAATCCAAGCTTTAAAAACAGCAGGACCCTGGACATTAAAAGTACGCCCGTGGACGTCACTCCATCCCTTCGCACCAAGAGAGGTGCGACGGTAGATCCTCCGGAAGAAGACTACGGTGCCCTGTTGAGATGACCGAGTCAGACAGACCCTGGTCACCTAAAGTCTGGCTTCCAATAACCATGTTAAGCAAGTCAGTGACTGTACAACAGGAGGAAGTATGGGACCTTGAGACAGGAACCTCCTGCCCTGGCAATCGCCAGGGTGCCTCCGCTACCAGGCGCCCGATATCAGCGTACCAAGGACGCCGAGATTAATCTGGAGCGATTAGAATCATCGGGATCTCCTCAGCATCCACTCTGTGGAGCGGCCGAGGAAGCAACTACCATGGAGGAATGGCAAAAAATCACCGATACAGACAACACAGGGCCACCAGCGCGACTGACGCGTCTGTACAAGATCACTAGACCTGGCCACTAACTGACACCCTTGCGGCGGAGACAAGCTGCCAGGAGATCCATGCCATGTGAGGCTCACCTCCTGCAAGGGAGCCGAAACACCCCAAGCACAAAGACCAGTCGCCCTGGTCCAGCATCTGGCGACTCCAGTAGTCTGCCTGCCGGCATACCTGATGGTAGACTGAAGCCACGGCCGTGGCGTTGTCCGGCTGAAACCAGATTGGTCGACCACAAGGAGAAGCATAGCCTGATCGCCTAAAATAGTTTTAACTAGGTACCTAGTCCATGGCTCCATAACAGAGCATTCCCCAGGGGATAACGGGGGAAGGGGGCACTCTTTTACCGCCCGCCCGCAGTCCACCCCCACCCTGGCACAAACTGTGTCCAGGACTAACAATAAAAACTCTGTGGGAATCACAGGTGCTAACACCTGCTGCCACCACCAGCATGTGGGGAAGGACCCAGATACTGACTCCAATATTTACATATAGTGTGTATTATAATATGCACACCTGTCCATACAAATAGACAAAAGCTCCTAGAGCCCTATTCAGGGCCTCTCACCCACTTGCTGCGCTGACCAGGGGTAACCAGGGGACTCCCTCAGGAGGAGACTGCACAGCGCTGCCTGTGAGGAAAAGAACCGTGAGGTAACTTTTGCAGGGACCTGTGTTTAAACAGGAAAAGCCTCATAGGGCTGTTTTATTTAAGGATAAGACACAGATACAGCATAAAAAGCAAAACCATTACAGGTGTCACCAATCAGTCAGCGTCTGCTGAAGTATAATCATAAACATCTGTGCTCATCACAGGGCTTTTTACCTCACAGGAAAGCCCAATACAAAAAAGAAAAAACACAGGCCAGATAACAGTCCCCTCAGGAAGGCCCCCTCCCCCCTGACAGCGGCAATGTTAGCAATGCAGCAAGGGAAAGGAGCAGGGAAGGGAGAAGGGACCCCCAAACCCCAGGAATGCCCAGCTGTACCAACCCACCGAAGCAGGAGGGACTGTACTTACCCGTCCGAGCGAGGACTCGCTGACGCATTCCTGACAGACCTACAACCGCAATGGAGGTAGCTGTCGGCCCGGTCCACTGTGATTGAGGCAACACCACAGCTCAGTCATATGTGGACCTCGGAGCAAAGCTCACCGGCCACCTCAGGAGTCATGAGGTATGGCGTGGCAGACCAAGCCTCTTTGCAAAGGTGTGCCCACGCTTGCTGGTCGGACTGAGTAGACTACAAGGATCTATAATATCCAGCCTGTCTCTCAGCCAACAGTTGAAAGAAGATTCTTCAAGAAAAAGTAAAGTAAAATAAAATAAAATTTCTCCTCAGGGCGCTGGGCCCAAAGGGAGCCATACGTCCTTCTCCTTTGCTAGGCAGAACGAAACTGAGGCTGCAAGCTGCAGTGAGGAGGGTTATGTCTGGAGGGACCGCCCCCTGGGCGGGGCTGTTCAACTCTGTTAATGTAACATGTATTTAACTATTTAACATGTTTCTGCCTAGTCCTCTCCTGTAAACAGGGAACATAACCCACTTGTCAAGATTTAAGGAGCTGTGTCCGTCCATGGACGATAAGAGAAAGGATACTTTTTTGTGCATTTTTTTCTTCTGCCTTTTTACCCCAAAAACACATTAAGAGTCTTTTCACACCGATCCGTTAAACACAGATACATGCATTTCAGTATTCGACTAAACAATTTTAATGGCAATTGAAAGTTAGCTTTTGTGCTGTGGTACATAAACTATACAGCCACCTTGCAAACGAATCGTATGGCTGCCACTGTCTTAATATAATAAGTTTCAGCCGAATGCAGCCAATTGATAGGCCCATCTTTAAAACATATGCATTGCATACGCAAACAAAATGGTTTGTAAGGATATACCCTATAATGCTGCATTAAAAAGTAAAATGGCAAAAACAAAAATATACAGTATTAGCTTTAGAAAAAGAAAATTGTTTAGAAGTTAAATCAAATATGTAAAATATGATCTTTTTTTACCATTAAAACTGTTCTACATGTGTCATTAAAAATATATATATATATTATTATTATTATTTTTTTTAAATATAAAAAAAAAAAAAAAAGGGGTCAGACAAAACAGCAGTTATGTAGATCTGAACTGACTAGAGAGTTTAGAACAAGGACAGCTTACACCAATCAGCAAGCTAAATTGCAAATACAGGTTCAGATTTTTCTTTCTTCATCAGTGACCATGTGCGACCCAGAGACCATTCACTTTACCCCCCAATGTCTCCGTTTATACAACTGTAATAGCCTGTTAACCCTACAAGGCAGACATTATTTTGGGTAATTTCCCAATCGTAGTTTTCAGATCAAGAACCACTTAAGAAATCTTGTCAAAAACCATTAGGACTCTGAACTACCTCTTGAAATAAATATGTAATTCTGGTTGCGGCATCTCAGATTAATGCAGTTCTGCTTTCTGAAAAGCCACTAGCTAGTTGCAGAAAATTGGAAAGCCCCGTGGGAACATAAAAAAATAAAAATAAATCACATGCACTAAATCATAAGAAAAATGCCAAAGTATTTGTTTTAAAAATGTTAACTTTACAGAAATGCCTAAAGCCGTTAAATGAAACTACAGGCAATTAAATAAAAATATTTGTTCTCTATCAATCTTCAATAGTGATACTACTTATTATATTCATGAAATAAAAAAATCTTACATTTTGCCATTCAGTTTTACAAGGCCTGTCATGTGACCAAGACATTAACAATATTCACACATAAAATGATCATATGCAGTACAATGAAATAAAAACCTTTTCAAACAACAAAATGCACTATGGTAATGACCTCATGCCAATTTGGATGTGCATAAATAGACAATATACAGTAACGAGTCCAGGTTAAAAGGTACAAATGGGCCTTAAAAAAACAGTGCTCTTAGCCACAGACATAATCTGACACCTTTATCTGCTGAATAAAGTCACTACAGCTTGCCATTCTGCCGCTTATCTTAAAGATTCATTAGCCACCACAAAGCCAGTAGTAGACTTACCAGACGACGGGCAAATTCTTTGTTTTCAGAAAGAAACCCATATCCTGGGTGGACCTTGAAAATAAATATAGAGGGTGTAATCATAATAAGCATTCGGTCAATGGTGTGATTAGACATTTAACACTACTACTGCCAGTGAGATACAAATAACTAACATATATAGAATGGAAATGATGAATCATTACTAAATCCTAGCCACCTTACAGAGTTAAAATTGTAAATGAATAAGTGCATATAATTAAAGAGAAAAAATATTGAAGTTATCTTTTTAGTAAGAAATATCTAAAATGCTTATCTCGATTCCTGTCAGCACACCCGTATAATTTTATGTGAAATAAAGAAAGCATGACAGTGCAAAAATAGTTTGAGTGCATTTTTTTTCCTTTTATTTTCCCACAAAGGAAAAGGAATTAGTGCAGCTGAAAGGGTTAAAACTAATTGGGATTTTTTTCCTCCCCCAGCATATTTGGGAATGAACTGAAGCTGCTCCCTGGTGTGATTTCTGAATCCAGCAGCCACCTGCAGGAACTGCCACCAGCCTTGCCAGATGCTTCAAAAGCCTTTGATTTCCAGTAGCGATTTCGGCCACATTTAACTCATGTGACATGAACCAAACAAGAACGGAATATTCAGTCCCTTTTTGTTATTTTTTTTTTTAATACAAATTCTGTCTATTCTGCCTTCTAGATCTGAAACAGCTGCAGCAGATAGACCCATTCAAACTCACAGCTTGGGCCCCAGTTTTTCTAATGGCTTCCATGATGGCATCCATGTTGAGGTAGCTTTTGCTTGTGGGAGCAGGGCCAACACAGACTGCTTCGTCCGCCATTTTCACATGAACCTGAGGAGACAAATATTCTGTGTTGACAGATGCTCACACCAAAAGTAATTACCATCAGCTTGAAATGAGAGCAGAAAATTAGCAGATATATCATTCAGCAATACACAACATATTTTTATATTCTACAGCATTATCCTAGAAATGAAGTACAACTATGTAAAGTTCAAGTAATGTTTTAATACTTATTACTTTTTGTTTTTAATACAGTCTGCCTCAAATGGAAAAGGTTTAATTTCTTTTTTGAAATATCAATTTATCCATTCACAACAAAACAGAATATACCCACAAAATAGCCATCCTAAAATCTGAAATACATACATTAAGAAATTACAAACATGTTCACATCAATATGTACCCAAGCACAATATTTTGCTGCATTACCATTACCGCACACACTATTTCAAGCTATGTGACATTACTGTGGGGAGAAATTTTTGAAAAGTAGCCAAGTCTTCCAGTACTTGACTGAGTACATATAGGCAAATAGACTACATGTATTTATTTTTAAATACCAGCTGCAAACCTATATCCAAGTAAAAAATTTTTTTTTCAAAAATTTTTTTTTAAGGTGCATTGTGAATGAAAACTTGTATTTTGATGCCGACAACATGTGCAGATTTAAAGCAGTAGCAACCCCGAACACTTTCACCCCTTCGTGCCCAGGCCAATTTTTAGATTTCAGCACTTTCTTACTTTGAATCACAATTACTCAGTCAGACGACAGTGTACCCAATATGACATTTTTATCATTATTTGAGAAAATTGATCACTCCTAATGTGCTGACTGGCTCATTTATTGAGACCCTAAAATGCTGGGACAGTACAAATACCCCTTGGGAGGACCCCTTTTTGGAGAGACATTCTAAAAAAGTATTTAGTAAGAGGCGTGTTTTGTTTTCGTTTTTTTAAAGTTGTAACCTTCAGTCACAATTTTTTAGAAAATGAAAAAAAATGTAATAAAATGTGTTTGGGCATACACCCCAAAACACATTCTGCTATGCCTCCTGGGACAACACATGCAAGACTATTTTTGTTATTTTTTATACCGCCTAAATACACAGACGGACCCAAAATCCAAGGAACTTTCACTGAGCATAAATTACACCTCAATTATGCATATCATTTCCTGGCCACCTAGAACATTTATGGAGGCCCTGGAGCACCATGACAGTGGAAAACCCACAGAATGTCAATAAGATTTTTAAAACACACAGCACACAGAATTACACCCCAAAACACATTTTGCTACTCGTCTTGAGTAAGATTATATCACATGTGAGACTTTCACAGCTCAAGCATATAGAGGGGTCCAAAATTTGGGCATACATTTCACACCTAATTTCCTGACAATAAGAGTAGAAACACCGACAAAATGACCACATTTGAGGGAGTATACACCCCAAGACATGAGTCTTTTGAAGACTTTACTTTGCCAAAAGTTTTCGATAAATGTGGAAAGAATATTAAATACATTTTTAATATGCAAAGTTGGCAATGTAATAAGATATTTCTTGCACGCAGCATGGAAATACTTGGAACAACACCCCAAAACCTATTCTGCCACTCCTCCCAAGTATGGCAATACCACATTCGACTTTTTCACTGTGTGGATGGAAGGATTATGTACCAGACATTGTATTAGGGGTCGACCAATTATCAAAGCGGCCGATTAGGGCCAATATTTCCAAATTTTTCAAATAATTGGTCAGAAACTTACCGATATTGGTCAGTGTGCAGTTTATGGGTATTTATGCCATTTTTCTAAGTTTTGAGATGCCATTTAACAAGTTATTTTTTCAAGCACTTTATTTTTCCCAGTTATTTACTTTAACCACTTAAGACCCGGACCTTTAGGCAGCTAAAGGACCGGGCCAGGTTTTGCGATTCGGCACGGCGTCGCTTTGACAATTGCGGTCGTACGACGTGGCTCCCAAACAAAATTGGCGTCCTTTTTTTCCCACAAATAGAGCTTTCTTTTGGTGGTATTTGATCACCTCTGCGGTTTTTATTTTTTGCGCTATAAACAAAAATAGAGTGCCAATTTTGAAAAACATGCAATATTTTTTACTTTTTGCTATAATAAATATCCCCCAAAAATATATAAAAAAATTACTTTTTTTTCCCTCAGTTTAGGCCGATACGCATTCTTTTACCTATTTTTGGTAAAAAAAAAAAAAAAAATCGCAATAAGCGTTTATCAGTTGGTTTGCGCACAATTTATAGCGTTTACAAAATAGGGGATAGTTTTATTGCATTTTAATTAATTTTTTTTTTTTTACTACTAATGGCAGCGATCAGCATTTTTATCATGACTGCGACATTATGGCGGACACTTCGGACAATTTTGACACATTTTTGGGACCATTGTCATTTTCACAGCAAAAAATGCATTTAAAATGCATTGTTTACTGTGAAAATGACAATTGCAGTTTGGGAGTTAACCACAAGGGGGCGCTGATGGGGTTATGCATGTTTACAACTGTAGGGGTCTGTGGCTGTAGGTGTGATGTCATCGATTGTGTATCCCTATAAAAAGGGATCACACGATCGATGACGCCGCCACAGTGAAGAACGGGGAAGCTGTGTTTACACACAGCTCTTCCCTGTTCTTCAGCTCCGGGGACCAATCGTGGCGATCGGGTCCGCAAGTCCCGGAGCTTCGGACCGGGTCGCGGGCGTGCGCCCACGGCTGGGTACTAGCACAGGACGTACCTATACGTGCATGTTCCCAGCCGTGCCATTCTGCTGACGTAAATGTGCAGGAGGCGGTCCTTCAGTGGTTAATGTTTACAGTTTTAATAAACATGTTCAGTTTATACAAGATTGGAGTAAAATTGTGTTGATTTGTCAAAACTATAAAAATGTACAGCATATCAGCCATCGGCCTGAAAGGTAGCTGAAAAGCCCTGGAAAAAACGTATTGGTCGACCCCGACATTGTATCTTGTGCATCACATAAATCAACCAGTTGTGTCAAAATCAATGTACTGTAATGGTCACCTATACCAGTGCTCAGAGGGTTTTAGTGTTGCATCACCTATACCCAGGGTTTGACAAATTTGCTTGGAATCTAGGAGCCAGCTAAAAAAGTTAGGAGCCAAAAAACGCACCCAGTCCCGCCAAGCTCGCGCGCGAAAGCGAATGCATACTGAGTAGCGCCCGCATATGTAAACGGTATTCAAACCACACATGAGGGATTGGTAGAGCGAGAGCAAAAATTCCAGCCCTAAACGTCGCCTAGTTTGTCGCCATTCCACGAGCGGACGCAATTTTGAAGCGTGACATGTTGGGTATCAATTTACTCGGCGGGAACATTATTTTTCACAATATAAAAACAATTGGGCTAACTTTACTGTTTTATTTTTTCCCAAAAAAAGTGCGCTGGTAAGGTGTGGTGGTGATCAGGGACACCAACATGTGCGATGGTGATTAAAGACAATATGACTGGTGTGGCAGTAATTAGGGACAATATGCATTGTGTGGTGTGATCATGAACACGGTAACTGGTGTGGTGGTGATCAGTGACATTGTAACTAGTTTGGCTGTGTTTAGGGATATTGTAACTGGCATGGCTGTGATAAGGGACAATTTGACTGGTGTGGCGGTGATCAATGACATTGTAGCTGATGTGGCAGTGATCAGGGACAATTTGACTGGTGTACACTGAAGCCCCATACACACTATCAGTTTTCCTGCAGGTTTTTCTCTTTAGGTTTACCAAAACCATGTAGTGCAAGGGCCTGCCTGATTGCATACAAATTGGAACTCTTAAGGTTTGACCTCATATTAGATGGTTTTGGTAAACCTGAAGAGAAAAACCTGCAGGAAAACGGATACTGTGTATGAGGCTTAACTGGAGTGAAAAGTGATCAGAGATCATGGCTGGTGGAACTGACATACAGTGAAATCCGAGCAGCCAGCAATTGTAGATGATCACTGCTACAGTGGTACAACAATGGTAGCCATTGTATGAGACCAGAGTGAGTAGCAGCTGAGAAAGCAGCAGTGTACTTGTATTTAGCGTGTCACTGGCCACATCACCTGCCACAAGTTGTGGCTTGTCCACTGGCCACATCACCTGCCACAAGTTGTGGCTTGTCCACTGGCCGTCACCTGCCACAAGTTGTGGCTTGTCCACTGGCCACGTCACCTGCCACAAGTTGTGGCTTGTCCACTGGCCACGTCACCTGCCACAAGTTGTGGCTTGTCCACTGGCCACGTCACCTGCCACAAGTTGTGGCTTGTCCACTGGCCACGTCACCTGCCACAAGTTGTGGCTTGTCCACTGGCCACGTCACCTGCCACAAGTTGTGGCTTGTCCACTGGCCACGTCACCTGCCACAAGTTGTGGCTTGTCCACTGGCCACGTCACCTGCCACAAGTTGTGGCTTGTCCACAATGCAATGCAAGCAATTTGTTTGTTTATATTTTTTTTTAATGGTTTTTCATCATGTGCCATAATTTGAGATTTCTAATGTAAATAAATAGGCCACCTTTAAAAATGCTTATAATATAAACAAAATTGTGGTAAAACGCCGGTACCGCGTTTAGCCGCGTTTTGCATCTGAAACGTGGAAAACGTTTGCGTCTGAACCCATTTTTTGCTTCTGGAAAAATGAGGTTAAAAACGCAACTGCCTAAAAACGCCAATAAACGAGACTGTGTGCATGGACACATAGGATAACATTGAATGCGTTCAGGGGAAAAAAGTGTCCAACTGCCTCTGAACGCGCGTTTAAAAGCGTCTTGTGTGCATGGGGCCTAAATTATGGGAAAAAAAAAAAAAAAAAATCGATAAAAACACTTTTCTTAAAGGTAGTCACTAGACACGCGACTTATTCATGGGCAACCCATGAATAAGTCGCGTGTCTAGTGACGATACGCGTGGGGGAGGAGCCGAGTGACGCGACCATCCACCTGAGGAGATCGTCTAAGCACTGAGCGGCGTTCGTAATACTTTACAGCAGAGCCTAATGTGATCGAGGCTTCCGTGAGTGCAATCGCTGTATTGCATTGGTTTTCCTCCTTATTCATACGTTATTTGCACCATATCTGTGTTTTCTCTTTTTTTACATGAGCGGCACTGTCCTGAAGTGAAAAGTTACATAGGAGTGAAGTCTGTATACTTTGAACTATCCCATGAATATTGGACTGTGGTGTCTCTATTTTTTTCCATGTGACAGAGGTTGTACTGACTTGCTGCAGTTGCCCATGAAGATTGCATGCTGATCTTAATAGGGATTTATTCCTAGCACTTCACTGGCACTTCACTGGATGATTTAATATATTGTCTATTTTGCACTTGTGATCCCTATTACTAGGGGGTCTCCTTTATTCCTGTAGGGACTTCCCTACCAGTCAAGGAGTAAGCCTGCCCAATAACTAGTCTAAGCCACCTAGCAATTGTGCGCCGAGACGCTTTCTGTCCCTTTCTGGTCCCAGAAAACAAAACAAACAAAGAGTCTGACTTCCTAAAAGCCCGAGTCAGCTCCAAGTACTGTAGGATGCATCTCCTAACATCTAGTGTACTAAACTTAAATTCCCTTTCACCCGAGGGATTGGAACAAAATGAAGGTAACACAACCTCCTGGCTTCTATGAAACTTGGAAGCCACTTTCGGAAGAAAAGCCGGATCGGTTTTAAAAACAACCCGATCCGGAAAAATTACACAAAAAGGAGGACGAATGGACAGGGCTTCCAATTCACTGACCCTCCTGGCAGTAGTCACTGCAACTAAAAAGACTGTTTTAAACGTTAAATCCTTTAACGAACACTTGTCTAAGGGTTCAAAGGGCAACCCTGTTAGCACCTGTAAAACTAGTGATAGATCCCACTTGGGGAAGGGAGGTCCCTGGGAAGGTTTCTGTCTGGACAAAGCCCTAAAGAACCTGATGACCCAAGGATTGGAGGCTAGAGGGCTCTCTAGAAACACACTGAGGGCTGAGACCTGGCCTTTAAGGGTACTCACTGACAAGCCTTTATCCGCTCCGCACTGGAGAAACTCCAGAACGGACTTGTGGCTTTGTGTTGGAAAGGAAAATTCCTGGCACCAAGTATTAAAACAAAGCCAAACTTTTCTATAAATAGAACGTGTCTCCTTCTTCCTACTGTTAAGAAGGGTGGCAGTCAGTTTGTCCGAAAAACCTCTGGACCTTAGCAAGGACTCCTCAGTAACCACGCCGCAAGGTTCCACCTGTGTACCTGTGGGCATAGAACTGGACCCTGCGAGAGGAGATCCTCTCCAAGAGGAAGAAACAGAGGGGGTTCTGTGGTCAGCTGCTTGAGAACCGAAAACCAAGCCCTCTTGGGCCAGTGGGGTGTCACAAGGATAAGTGAGGTGTTCTCCAGCTGAAATTTTCTCAGGACCAATGGTAGAAGAGCTGGGGGTGGGAAGGCGTAACAAATCCCGAATCGCCAGCTCTGGGATAGGGCATCTATCCCTCTTGCTCCCTCTCCCCTGCCCCGAGAGAAAAACCAATGTGTTTTTGCGTTCTCCCTGGATGCGAAGAGATCTATCTCCGGAGACCCCCCATCTCTTGACCAAAAGATGGAAGACCTCCTGATTGAGGGACCACTCGTCTTCCCTCAGTTGACTTCGACTGAGGAAATCCGCTGTACGGTTTTCTATTCCCCTTAGAAAAACTGCTGATAAGGACAGGGTGTTTGTTTCGGCCCAGCGAAAGATTCTTGTTGTTATGGCCGACAGGGCTACACACCTGGTGCCACCCTGTTTGTTCACATAGGCCACGGCCGACGCATTGTCTGACCTCACCTGGACGTGGTGTCCTCGAAGTCTCTCCTGAAAGAAGATGAGAGCTAAACCGATCGCCCTCAGCTCCTTCCAGTTGGAGGAATGTTTCAGCTCTGCCACTTCCCAAACACCCTGTGCTGGAAGTACACCCAGGTGAGCCCCCCAACCTCTGCCGCTGGCGTCTGTGGTGACAACCAGTGGAGACCGGATATGCCATAGACGACCCTGCGACAAATTGGTGATCTTTCTCCACCACCAGAGGGATCTCTTTACCTGACTTGGGACCTGTACCAGGACGTCTAGGTGTTCTGAGCTGTGGTCCCAGATTCTGAGTACAAAGGCCTGCAGGGCCCGAAAATGAATCCCTGCCCACTGGACTGCCGGTAGAGTGGAAGTTAACAGTCCTAGTGTTGACATCAGGAATCTGATTGAAACCTGATGGCTGCCCTGGAGGGTAGATACCGACTTTTCTAACTTTAGAGCCTTCTCTAATGGAAGGAAGACCCTTAGCAGGGTGGAGTCCAGGGTGTACCCTAAATAAGGAATGCGCTGCGATGGTATTAGACTGGATTTTTCCAGGTTTAACAGCCAACCTAGGTCCATAAGGGTCTTTTTGGTTAGTTCCAGGTCCCTGGATACTTGTTCCGGAGAGGCTGCAAAAAGAAGCAGGTCGTCCAGGTACGCTATTATACCCACTCCCTGAAGACGCAGAAAAGCTATTGGTTCCGCCAGGACCTTTGTGAACACGCGGGGTGAGGAGGATAGACCGAATGGCAAGGCCTGGAACTGTAGGTGCACCACCGAAGTTCCTAAGTCTATCGCTAGCCGTAGAAACTCCTGAGACCCCTCTGCAATGGGTACGTGCAGGTACGCGTCCCTGAGGTCCAGGGAGACCATAAAGCAATTCTGTGGTAGGAGGGCCCTTACCGTGAAAATTGACTCCATACGGAATCTTTTGTATGTTACTGACTTGTTCAGCGGTTTCAGGTTTAGGATTAACCTGTACTTGCCAGAGGGTTTCTTTACCACGAAAACGTGGGAGTAAAACCCTCTTTTCTCCTCTCCCCCCCAACCTTCCCCCCACTCTGATCTGGGAGTCATTGTTTTTTGGGGGGCTGGTCAGGTGGGCGAAAAATCGCTCCTCTTCCCCTACCCCTAGGTGTCCAGATCCTTTTTTGAGTCTCTGGTTTCGGGACCCCTGTTTGTCTCTGGGGACGAAACCCTCTCCCTTTTTGTGGAGTTTTACGTTTAAACGGAAAAGATTTTTTCTTATCCGCCGTGCGGTCTAAGACTGACTCCAGGTCGGGACCAAATAGGAGATCTCCTGTAAAGGGAATCCCACATAAATTTAGACTTGGACGCAATGTCTCCTGACCAAGTCTTGAGCCAGAGAGCTCTTCTGGCAGAATTGGCCAGGGCTGCTGACCTGGCTGACATGCGGACGGATTCTGCTGAGGCATCCGCAATGTAGGCTACCCCTTTTAAAATTGTGGGGAAGGAAGCCAAAATAGTGTCCTTGTCCGTATCTGCCTCAATATGTTCTTGGATCTTTGAGAGCCAGTGTTCTAAATTACGGGCCACTACTGTAACTGCTAATTCTGGTTTTAAATTGCCAATTATGGACTCCCATGCTTTTTTCAACAGCGAGTCCATTCTCTTATCCATAGCATCCGTCAGGTTGCCCATATCCTCAAATGCTAAATCAGTCTTTTTAGAGACTTGTGAAAAGGCCGCATCTAATTTAGGGTTCTTATTCCAAACGGACGTGGAATCTTCCGCAAAGGGAAACCTTCTCTTAAGGGATTGAGAAAAGAAAGGCTTTCTTTCAGGGTCCTGCCACTCCTTAACAGTATCAACCAGAAGTTCGTGCACTGGGAAGACCCTGCCCTTGTGTTCCCCTAGACCTTTGTACATCTGGTCATGGAGACTAAGAGGTTTACTATCCGTGTGAATGCCTAGGGTCGTGTAAATGGCACCTAGCAGTTCCTCAACCTCATCAAGAGATAGCTTATATCTGGAAGACTTCTTGGACTCACTGTCCTGGTCTTCTTCACCTGACTCTGCCTGCGAGTCCGAAGCAACATTCTCCAATAAGGAGTGCTGCCCCTGAGAAGGGCCTGCAAAATCAACTGCTTCCGCTGAAGGATCAGGAGAGGCAGGTGCAGGACCCTGTACATCAGGGTGGGTTGTAACCTGTGTGGGTACCAGGGGGGGTTGCACCCTTTCAAACAAGGTTTTGAAGGAGGAAAAGGTAGAGGCCAGTTCCTTAACTGAAGCAGCTAGACTATTCTCCTGTTCTGCATCCCTTTCCCTAACTAGAGAGTTTATGCAGTCTCTGCACAAAACTTTTGCCCAAGAATCAGGAAGGGAGTCCCTACAGGAAGCACATTTCTTCTTAGAACTATGTGTCCTTCCTGTTTTTTCTTGGCTTTTTTCTAGGCTCTTCTGAAAAATAGAGACATAAGGACCCACATTTAACAAAAGCAAAGATACAAAAAAAGTTTTTTTTTTTTTTTTTTTTTTAAAAACAACAACATGGTTACAACCCTCTGGGAAGCACTAGACAGACACTACTGCTAGGTGCCCTTGCTGCCTATCCCTCCTCTCCCCCAACCACCAAGGGGAAGTAGAGGAAGGAAAAAAGACACAGTCTAAGGTTTTGGGAAACCCTCCCCAGGAACCCTTACCTTGGACTGGCTGGAGGTAGCGTCCCTGGTCGGGTCCCGTTCCGGAGAGGTCACCGACATAGTGGGGTGGTTGCGCTGTGTCTAACTCGTCCCAACGAGTATCCGACACCTCCAGCAGGACGCGTGGGTCTCTATCAGCGCCGCGACCCGGAACCGGAAGCCGCGGGTCACAGGGAATCCTTTCCGAGGCGCACCGGAAGTGACGTCGCCCGCCACTCGGCCCGCAATTTTTGAAAAACAATGTGCGGCCTGTAATCAGGGTGCCCGGAGCTGAGTTCCCCCGCCGCGGTCCTGTGGACACGATAGGGACCCCCCCACAAACCGTCTGCCGCGCTCGACCTGGTTGGGGTGCGTTTTTGGCGGTAAGTTTTTCGCCCAATCTCCTTTAGGAAGCCCTTGCCTCCCACATAGGAAAAATAATGGTCACAGTCCCCTGACTGCACTGCCTGGTTCCTCAGCAGTGTCTCCCCACCGGAGGAAACACTAAGAACTGAGGTCTAGCAGGGGGAGGAGAGATTTTAAAGGCTGTGCAGTGTTTCCTAAGGAAGAGGAGGAGCCTATCTCTCAAGTTGTGGCTGTCCTGAAAGACGGATAGGGAAAACTTGAGTTTACATTTGCTTCTCGTGTGCATGGGGCCCAACACTAATAGGTAATAGCCATTTTTCCCACTGTAATATAGCAAACATTGCCCCCACACTAGTAAACCGTAACACTAAGTGTATAGCCATTTATCCCACTGTAATAATAGCCATTACATTAGCCAACAACATGAATCAACTCACTGAACTCGGTCTCATGCAGAGTCACAGCGCGCTCTTGCAGAATAGAAAAGATCGACAAGCAGAGGAAGGGGTGATGACGTCAGCGCGCACCGCCGCCTGGTTTACCAAGATGGCCGACCGCTCCCGAGCTATGCCGAAGCCGCGGCCTTTACTAAGGCCGCGGCGGCAGTGCGCTCCGCGGATCGCATTCTGTGCCGATCCGAACAGGTCGACCCGTTCGGATCGGGCACGATCCGTTGCACCCCTACTATGGATACACATAAAAATGCCATGTATGGGGGGTGCCATTTCATCTCTTCACACAGAGATGTAGACCTTCCACGTACGATGGTAAACCTTTCGTAAAGTAGAGTTCCATGCTCGTAGCATGGTAGAGACCACCGAGCCCGACAGGCCTCGATCCTTCAGCACTTGGCTCTCAACAGCCACGCCGTTAAAGCCAGTGACTGTAAAGCAGGGTGAAAGATCGGACCCTGCGACAGAAGATCTTCTCTCAGGGGTAGATGCCAAGGGACATCTGCCACCAGACGCACCAGGTCCGCGTACCAGGGATGGCTCGGCCAACCTGGAGCGATCAGGATTGTTGGTATCCCCTCGGCTTCCACTCTGCGCAGCAGGCGAGGAAGAAGCGTCAGAGGAGGGAAGGCGTAGATTAGGCAATAGTGACCCCATGGTGCCACCAACACGTCTGACGCGTCTGCCCACGGATCCCTTGACCTGGCCACGAACCGTGACACCTTCCGATTGAGACGGGACGCCAGAAGGTCCACGTCTGGAGGGCTCCATTTTTGGCACAGACACTAAAACACCTCCGGGTGTAGCGATCATTCTCCTTGGTCTAGCGTTTGTCGACTTAGTTAGTCGGCTTGCCAGTTCAGCACCCCCAGAATGTACACGGCCGACAGACCTGGAACGTACCTTTCGTTCCACCGGAGGATGATGCGCGACTTCCGTCGCTGCAGCCGAGCTCCGTGTGCCCCCCTGATGATTGACGGGACCGGTAGACCCAGAGACCACTTGGAGAGACAACTTGATCGCTCGGAGCTCCAGTACATTGATTGGTAGGTGGGGACTCCCGAGTCCAGCGCCCCTGGGCTAACTGGACACCCCAGACACCCCCCCCCCCAGCCGGAGAGGCTGGCATTTGTCGTGACCACTGTCCAATGGCACGGCAGAAACGATTTTCCGGTCCGAAGTACCGGAGATGTCAGCCACCACACTAGGTATGGCTTGACCTGTCGACTCACCCGAATCTGGTAATCCAGAGACGAAGGAAGCTTGTCCCAATGTGACAGAATCTCTTTATGCAACACTCGAGTGTGAAATTGGGCATATGGCACTGCCTCGAAAGAGGCCACCATCAGACCCAGCACTCTCATGCAAAAGCGGAGCGACGCCCATTTCTGGGTCGTCAACCGATGCACCGCAGACTGCAGTGTTTGTAGTTTTTCCGTTGGGAGGAAAACTCTCGCCTCTGAGGAATCCAGGACTAACCCCAGGTATTCCAGCCGCTGAGATGGTACCAGTACTGACTTCTGGGTATTCAATAGCCAACCGAATTCTCGGAGGGTCTGACAGGTGATAGACACGTCCTCCTAATTCTGAGCTTAAAGAAGCTCTCAGAAGAAGGTCGTCCAGGTATCCTACAATAGCGATCCCGCGCTGCCTCAGCAGGGCCAGAATCAGAGCAAGCACCTTGGTGAAAACCTGCGGTGCCGAAGCCAGGCCGAACAAGAGGGCCACAAATTGAAAATGGTCCTTTCCGACCACAAAACGCAGAAATCTCTGGTGTTTTGCGCATATGGGGATGTGCAAGTACGCGTCCTTGATATCAAGAAACTACAAGAAAATGGCCGCCGAGTCAATAGAGGCACGTCACCGGCAAAATGACGGCCATACACATGTTTTAAAAATACAGTGACAAACACAGCAGAACACAGTAAAAGCACCAGACCCTGTAGCCCCCCCCCCCCCCAGCACACACTGCATCATACAGGACAGGAAAAATAAGCATCCCCACCGCAGCACAGCCCCCGGTAGTAACGGAGCCCCCCAGGGACCCCCCACCTCACGGCTGCCACCCAGAAAGCGGGGAAGGAGGGAGAGGAAGGGAGAGAGGAAATCAGGGCGGACCCTCGATCGACCTCCCCAGGAATGCACCAGCCGAACCACCATGCCAAGGCAAGGGGATACTACTTACCCGTCCTGCGACCACCGGCTGGAGGGCATTCCAGACAGAACCAACGTCCGCTTACGGCATGGCTGTCGGCCCGGCACACTGTGACACGGCCATAGAGACTGATCATATGTGTGCCCTGGAGCATGTCGCTCACCGGCCACCCCTGGAGCACGGGGAATGTCGTGGACGGCCAAGCGCATAGCTAAAGGCCGGCACACGCTCGATGGCCGAACATGGGGGGACTACAAGGATCGAGGATCCAGCTTGTCACCCAGTCGGCAGTTGATTGTAGATCCCAGGATCCAAAAAATGCAGGAAAAATAAAATAAAAGCGAAAAAAAAAATCGCCTAAAAACCTCCAGGAGCCATGTCTTCTAATGTTAGGCAGAAAAAAACTGGGGCTGCATGTGCAGAGAGTGGGATGTACCCGGGGGACACGCCCCCTGGGAGGTGCTGTACTGAAAGAAGTGTTTTAACACTTGAATGTTGCTGTGTCCGTCCATGAACGGAAGAGAAAATAAGGAACTTTACTTGATAAGTTGGCATTTTGGTTTCCCAAGTTGGCATCTTTGATTCAGTTAGGTGCTATGGCTTTATTTTACTACTGATCTTTAATTACATGTGTAAAAATTGTATCAAATAGCACAATAGCAGGCTAGTGATAACATTGTTAGTGCATTGCTGTGATCATCTATACGCACTCACCATCTTCTTTATAACCGTTTAAAGAGAACTGCATAGGACCAATACTGAATTGTAGAATAATAAAGCAGCAGGAGCCAGATGATGTACTTCATGATTAACTCATTGCCTGTCCACTTGTAATACAGGCATGTGGTAACATGTCATAATCGTCATAATTTCCTTCATCCCCACTGCTAACACACAAGAAACTTGATTAGTCTACAGTTCGCAGATGGTGTCATCCCTAATGCTTAATAATTTCCTCCAGCCCTCTCCTACAATACTACAGGTTCTCCAATTAAATATGTCTCTGAAGAGCTAGTTTAAGATATACAAATTCCTGCAAGTGATTCATTAGCAAAAAAAAAATATCTGAATTTGACACATTGAATTTGGACTTGTTGTGTGCCAATTTTATTAGGACTTTCTCCCTATGAAATTTTTAAATTTTGATCTGTTTATTAAAGTTTTCCATAAAAAAATAAAGCTGGTCACATTCATTTCCATTTTACTGTACACTTTTGTCACATGGTGATGTTTATGGACATTAGCATTACTTTTGCATACCTGTGAAAACGGATATTTCATCTTACATTGTTTACAGCGCTGCTTATATTTTATTACACTAATTTTTTGGGTTTTAGAATATGTTTTTCACAGTTTGATTTCTTTCAAAGTAGCTGCTTCACTCATTTGCCAATTTGATTAACATTATATGTTCATAAGCGCAGTGGTGGGAACACAGAAAGGGCGGATTCATCTTTGTTACCATTATTTACAAATACCTATGATCGTTTAAAAAGTTTTTTTTTTTTTTTTAACTCACCTCTCCTCCGAGGGTCATCCTTGGTGCATTTCTCCCCCCAAGCACATTCCATTTACACTTGAGCATAGCGCAAACACGCTTTCCCGCTTGCAGCCTTTCCCCATTTTCACACGTAAATGCACATCACGCATAGGGCAGCCCATTCACTTAAATCCCTTTCAGTCGTGGAGCGTTGTGCGATTTATCAGTGTGCATTTTAATCTCACAGCAAAACACGTGCCTGCTATATGTGGTTAGGGTGTGATTAACAGGCTGAATTCACATTTGTGTATTTCTGAATGTGCTGCAACACACAGAAAATGCATAATTTGCCATGCAATTAGGAAACATGCTACAAATGCACAATGCGCTTGTGTTGCCATAGTGGCATGCTAATCGCAACTGGGGGTTCATCAACAATTTGGCTGCATTCATAGCTGTACGTTTCAGAGCATTAAGTGAGTTTTCTGTGTGGGATGTCCTGTGGTTTTTTTTTTGTTTTGTTTTTTAAACGTAGGTGTGAATGTAGTCTAATTGTTAATGACACCCCTATCGCTGTTAGAATGCCATTATGGCGACACAATTATGTGCATTTGCAACATGTTTTAAAACACGTGATAAAGCACTTGTTTTCTGTGTGGGTAACCACACGTTTGGAAAACATGCAGATGTGAATGCATGCCAACGCAAGATGGCGATAAGTGCTTAAAACACGCAGGAAAGCATGCATTTTCTGTGCAGGTTGTCACAGGTTTGGAACCACGCAGATGTATATATAACCCAATTGATAATGACACCCCAAATAACGTTTAGCAGATGCGTGTTTTGCCGCACATTTGCAAACTGTAAACATGCAATGCTTTCACTACCGAAAAGGTTTCTGAGCTACTTTGGGTTGTTTGTCATGCGTTAGGCAACCCGTTCAACTGAATAGGCTGCCCTATGCGCAATGAGCATTTACGCTTGAAAAATGTGTTTGCACTACTCGGGTATGAATGGAATGTGCTTGAGAGGGGAGCTTTTAGGCAGCAAAGGATGATCTGGGAGGAGAACTTGGGCTTAAAAAAATATTGATCCCATCAAGTCATATAGGCAGGGGTTGACAAATTTGCTTGGAATCTAGGAGCCAGGTAAAAAAGTTAGGAGCCAGAAAACGCGCCCGTCCCGACGAGCTTGCGCGCAGAAAGCGAACACATACGTGACCAGCGCCCCCATATGTAAACGGTGTTCAAACCACACACGTGAGGTATCGCCGCGATTGGTAGAGCGAGAGCAATAATTCTAGCCCTAGACCTCCTCTGTAACTCAAAACATGCAACCTGTAGATTTTTTTTTAAACGTCGCCTATGAAGATTTTAAAGGGTAAAAGTTTGTCTGCATTCCACGAGCGGACGCAATTTTGAAGCGTGACATGTTGGGTATGAATTTACTCGGCGTAACATTATCTTTCATAATATTAAAAAAAAATGGGGGATAACTTTACTATTGTCTTATTTTTTAATTAAAAAAAGTGTAATTTTTTCACCAAAAAAGTGCGCTTGTAAGACCGCTGCGCAAATACGGCATGACAGAAAGTATTGCAACGTTTGCCATTTTATTCTCTAGGGTGTTAGGATAAAAAATATATATAATGTTTGGGGGTTCTAATTAGAGGGAAGAAGATGGCAGTGAAAATTAGTGAAAAATGACATTAGAATTGCTGTTTAACTTGTAATGCTTAACTTGTAATACCAACGGCTCACCACCAGATGGCCCCAGCTCAAAAAAAAAAAAAAAAAAAAAAAAAAAAATTTTTTTTTTTTTGCCCCCCCTTCCAAGCCAAGTCGCCAGGGCCCCATTTCTAGTCGCCATGGCGACCTGGCGCCCGGGATTTGTCGAGCCCTGCATATAGGAATAGTTTTTTTGTTATTATCTAATGCGGATGTAACTTCTGTTTAACATAGAAGTCTATGGGACTGAAAACACACAAAGTAGTACAGGAACCTTTTCCAAAATCAAACGGTGCTGAGCTGCATGGATTAGGATGGGTATCCTTGGAAACAACAAAAAATTCCCTTGTTATGCCATGTGCAGCTTAAAGTGGTTGTAAACCTTTGAGTTTTTTCACCTTAATGCATCCTAAGCATTAGGTTAAAAAACACCTTGCCGTCAACGCCCCCCCCCCCCCCCCCGGAGCCCCCCTTTTACTTACCCGAGCCCCAAATTTCCGTGAGCATGATCCCACGTTGCATTCCCCAGGTCTTGTCGGCTCTTTATTGCATAGATTGATAGCAGCGCAGCCATTGGCCCCCGCTGCTGTCAATCAAATCCAATGACGCGGCCGCCGGGGGGCAGGGCCGAGTCATACAATCTGTGGCTATGGATGCCAATTGTATGGCATGAAGCGCACCCACAAGCTAACCCCCCTCGGGAGAGGGCTTCCCAGAGGGGGTTAGCTCTAGCGGGGAAGAGCCGCCGTGGGACCCCAGAAGGTGACGATCAGGGCCACTCTGTGCAAAACGAACTGCACAGTGAAGGTAAGTATGCTATGTTGGTTATTTAAAAAAAAAAAAAAAAAAAAAAAAAAAAAAAAAGCTTTAGTACCACCAAGTTGCACTAGTGTGAACCGGGGCTTAAAAAAAATGGTACGGACATACTTTGTTCACCACTTTTAAATTTAAAGGGAGGATAGAAGACGTCCAAAAGTCCTGCATTTGCAACTACCATGGCTCTATTGTAGAGAAAGAAAATGGAAAGAAGAAAAAGGATCAGGGAAGGAAACAAGGGGTCGAAACCCCAGGCTCTCACGAGTCCAGCGATAAGAACCATATCCATGGGTCCCATGTCTTATCAAATTTTGTTTGTGTATTATTGAGCAAACACGTGCGTTTGTCATTAACCATGATCCAATCAAGTTTATGTTTAATGTATTCATTATACAGTTGACTGTTTCCAGCTCCTCGCAATTACAATTCTGGCAGCTAAAATAATATAGAACACTAAAAACTCTTTGGATGTTTATGGATATCAATATTAACTTTGTGGGGGAAAGCAGATTGCAGTGGCCCAAGTAAATTCACCCCTGTGACAGAGTAATTTAAAGATTTGAATCCACAAATTTGTTGACTTTGGGCATAGCAACCAGATAGTGAGCATGGTACCTACCTGGCCACAGGGATGCAATGTTCTGAAAGGGTCCCTTTTTGCCTCCCCCTCCTGGGAAGACAAAGTCCCTAGTTAGCTTTCCCTCTGGGGAGAGGGTGGTTGTATTGTAGGCTGTGTGCCCGCTTTTAGGCCCCATGACCAGAGCCTGGGCCTAGAGGGTATTGCACCTCTCAAAAAAAAAAAAAAAAAAAGGAGACCATGTGGGCCAAAGGTGATTTTGCTAGAGTCATCACTGGAAAGGAATCACACCAAATCCTTGTGTTTTGAGGGCGGATGTGAACCATAAGATGTTCTGTGTGATACTTCTGGATACAAAGACCCACCTTATCAACTGCTATACAAAAAGCAGCAGGAGCCCTGTATGAGTTTTTGGATATTCCACCCCCCTTGGCCTGCTGTTCTACAAAGTGTAAGTAAAGCCTTAAAAACTACCTTCAAGTGTGGACCTACTTCCTTCCAAAGCAAGCAAGTGATCTATATTCTAGAGACTAAGAAACCCCTTAATGGGAATCTCTCATGTATCCACAAGACGACATAGATGGTGGCACTTCAAAGCTTTAAGAACATCAGGATACTAAATGCAACAACTCCTCCTTAGCAGAGGCTCAAGAACCCCCTTTTACCCAAGTTCTGTTACAGCATATGGATCAAATGACTGCAAGACAAGGATCATCTCACATTGAAAAAATTACTTTTACACTTGGAAATATCAGTTTTTAAGCCTGTTGGGATAAGACCAACAGAAGATTGCTTTTAGCCAGAAATGTCCAGAGCTACAGATACCAAGGGGGTCATTTACAAAGTGCACTTGAAATTGCACTTGGAAGTGCAGTCGCTGTAAATCTGAGGGGTAGATCTGAAATGAGGGGGAAGCTCTGCTGATTTTATCATGTGCAAGCTAAAATGCTGTTTCTTTTTCTTGCATGTCCCCCTTGCATCTACAGCGACTGCACTTGTAGTACAAAGTGGATTTGCCTTTAAGTAAATAACCCCCCCATGTGCCTAGAGACTGTGTAAATAGTTGCTCTGTGAGAAAGACGTATTTCCACGCCTATTTCAGTACTCCTAATTAATTGGTAGACTTTCCTCTTCACTTACTAGCAAGAGAGTAAACCTTTCATTCTCTGCTTTTTTCTATCAGTGAAGCAGGCATTACCATCAACACGTAATAAATGTATTGGGTAGACTCCTGCGCTGTGTAGGATATGGGTGAGGAGGAGTGGGCCAGATGGGTGGCAGTGGGGTGGGTGGACGTGGATACTGCAGCAAACAACAGGGGTGTTGTCCTCTTAAGACAAAAAAATGTGATGTGTAAAGTGTGGAAGTGTCTGCGCTGAAAGAAACCTGAACTGGGGAAGGGACAAGGGAGGGGTGAGTGGACGGAAGTCCGTGGGCCAGTGGGATAATGGATGTATAGACACAGTGGAGGTGACCCACAATGAAAAAGGAAATATGTGTGGTCTGGCCTAAATAGTGTGGCAAAAAACACATAAAAAACTCTTGTCACTAATAAGTGAACATTTCAAACAAATAAACTCTTGAGGTGAATGGTGAAAATGAACATATAAAATGAGCGGAGCTCAAACAGAAGTGGTAAAGTCTTATAAACAATGGTGGAGAGCAATCAAAAAAGCAAACAAAATAGAGATTGATTGGTAAGTAGGTAAGTGGTTGAGTATAGGAAATGCCAAACTCCAGTGAATCGTGGTGTGTGATCAGGTAGGTCCACACATCGTGCACCCTTCACCAGTAGTGAATCAAATGGCTTACCTCTCTACTCACATACAGACTCAGGTCAGTCACTGTACCAGCTGGCTATTGAATGGATATTTGCTTGTTTCGATCGTGGTGCATACATGTAAAGACAGCGATATAGATGTTGTTGCTTTAACTTCTTGCAAACAACAAGGAGACAAAATTTCCACAGTCAGGGGTGGCTAATTGTCCACTTACACAACTTACAATGATGTATAAGGGGCGTGTGCCTATCTCCACGAGCGCCGGACTCGTATCCCAATCTTCTTACTACTGCCAGTTTCCTCTCAGCATCGAATGGAACCGTCCGCTCATGATGAGACAAATAGGCAGAGATGAAAGGAGAGAGGGGGGCACATCGCGTAAACCAGGCAAATAAATTTATTAAAACAAATATTGAGGATAAAAGACTCACATAGGGCAGTCTAAGGGCGGTTCCGTAGCTACGAGCGCCGCGCTCGTCCACTGTCCGTCAGGTACTGCTCTTGGTGTGTACTCTGTATTCCCGACGCGTATTCGTCACATCACGTGACTTCATCAGGGGATGGTTAACTAGAGTACTGGGTCCTGTTTAAATAACGTCTGAGTGATAGGACTGGCAGCGGCCATTTTGTTGAAGTCCACGCCATATATTGGCGAGTACCGCGCCGGCGCCATTTTCCCTGGGTCTCCTCTCTTGTATTAGTCTCCGCTCAGTGAAACAGACTGGACGAGCGCGGCGCTCGTAGCTACGGAACCGCCCTTAGACTGCCCTATGTGAGTCTTTTATCCTCAATATTTGTTTTAATAAATTTATTTGCCTGGTTTACGCGATGTGCCCCCCTCTCTCCTTTCATCTCTGCCTATTTGTCTCATCATGAGCGGACGGTTCCATTCGATGCTGAGAGGAAACTGGCAGTAGTAAGAAGATTGGGATACGAGTCCGGCGCTCGTGGAGATAGGCACACGCCCCTTATACATCATTGTAAGTTGTGTAAGTGGACAATTAGCCACCCCTGACTGTGGAAATTTTGTCTCCTTGTTGTTTGCAAGAAGTTAAAGCAACAACATCTATATCGCTGTCTTTACATGTATGCACCACGATCGAAACAAGCAAATATCCATTCAATAGCCAGCTGGTACAGTGACTGACCTGAGTCTGTATGTGAGTAGAGAGGTAAGCCATTTGATTCACTACTGGTGAAGGGTGCACGATGTGTGGACCTACCTGATCACACACCACGATTCACTGGAGTTTGGCATTTCCTATACTCAACCACTTACCTACTTACCAATCAATCTCTATTTTGTTTGCTTTTTTGATTGCTCTCCACCATTGTTTATAAGACTTTACCACTTCTGTTTGAGCTCCGCTCATTTTATATGTTCATTTTCACCATTCACCTCAAGAGTTTATTTGTTTGAAATGTTCACTTATTAGTGACAAGAGTTTTTGTGTTTTTTGCCACACTATTTAGGCCAGACCACACATATTTCCTTTTTCATTGTGGGTCACCTCCACTGTGTCTATACATCCATTATCCCACTGGCCCACGGACTTCCGTCCACTCACCCCTCCCTTGTCCCTTCCCCAGTTCAGGTTTCTTACAGCGCAGACACTTCCACACTTTACACATTACCATCAACACGGCTACGGTTTGGTAGCAGGGGCGGACTTGACCATTGAGTCACTCGGGCACTGCCCGAGGGCCCCATGCCACTAGGGGGCCCCATCCGGGTTGCCAGGCTCAGTAAAACCAGGGACAGTATGTAAAAATCAGTTTTTTTTAGATCTGTCCCTGATATGTCCGAAAATGACATGCTTTTAATGTGAATATCCCAAGATTTTAGCTGCCCGCCTCTGCACTACCTCCTGGCGTGGTGGCCATCTGTAAGCCAGAGGGGCCCCATAATCTTCTATTGCCCGGGGGCCCCATGAGTTGTCAGTCCGCCCCTGTTTGGTAGGAATACAATGATTTACACCGGCCTGAGAATGGAACAGAGGGGGCAAGCCTGACCTTGGTAGATGAGCTTGGACCCATTGCTGGTGCTTGAGAAACCTTCTGCTATCAGTTCTACCGCAAAAATTTCCAAGTGTCCTAAATGTGGATTGGAACGGGAAACACCACAATGGAATTTGTGTCACTGCCAACCTCCTCTGACAGAGGGGTGGGAACAGTATCAGTAAAAAAAAACAAAAAAAACACAACTTCACCCCAAAACAGGCAGAGCTCCTCAACGGAGGAGATGCAACTTTAAACAGCCGCCTGCAAAACTTTGCGGCCGAAGGAAGCATCAGAAGATGCACTCACATCAACCTTGTAAAATTTGAAAAAAGTGTGAACAGACAACCAAGTCGCCACTTTACACACCTGTGAGACAAACGCTTGATGTCGGAAAGCCCAGGAAGCACCAATTGCCCTGGTAGAATGTGCCGTGACCGGAAAGGGGGGTGCCCACCCCCTAAGCGCATAAGCCTGTATGACAGTCTGTCTGATCCACCAAGAAATGGTGGCCGACGAGACCGCCAGGCCCTTTTGTAGACCGGACACTGACACAAAAAGTGAGTCAGACCTCCGAAAACGGAGCCGTAGCCGACAGGTACAGCCGAAGAGCATGTACCACGGTCTAAGGAATGAAGTGCAACCTCCTTAGCATGCGCCGGCCGAGGACACAATGATGGAAGTACAATGTCCTTGTTAAGGTGAAAAGACGAAACCACCTTAGGAAGAAAGGAAGGTCGCAGGCGCAACACCGCCTTATCCTTATGAAGGACCAAGTATGGCGACTTGCAGGACAAGGCAGCCAACTCAGAAACCCTTCTGACAGAAGTAATGGATACCAAAAAGGCCACCTTCTGAGAAAGCGTTGAGAGGAATCTCTCAGATGTCCTCGAAGGGAGGTTTCTGAAGAACCGAGAACACCAGATTCAAATCCCATGGGGGAAGAGGTGGTCTAAGAGGGGGAAGTATATGACAAACCACCTGCACAAAAGGTACCCACCAGAGAATGGGCCGCCAAAGGCCGCTGAAAGAACACAGCCAAGGCTGAAATCTGACCCTTAATGGTGCTTAAGGCAAACTTCTGATCCACACCACGCTGTAAAAACAGCAGGATTCTGGACACCGAATATGTCCGAGGACGCCAACCCATCTCCTCGCACAGAGATGAAGGCCTTCCAAGTGCGATGGTAAATCTTCCTAGAAGAAGACTTCCGTGCCCTCAACATAGTTGGAATGACCGAGTCGGAAAGACCTCGGTCCCTTAGAACCTGGCTTTCAATAGCCATGCCGTTAAAGCCAGCGACTGTAAAGCAGGATGGAGTATGGGACCTTGAGACAGAAGGTCCTCCCGCATTTGTAGCTGCCAATGCGCATCTGCCATTAGGTGCACGAGATCGGCATACCAACTCCGGGATCAACCACAGATATTGCAAACGCTGAGTCGGAACTAGAGCTGCATGATTCTGGCCAAAATGAGAATCACGATTTTTTTTGCTTAGAATGAAGATCATGATTCTCTCACGATTCTCACGGTGTAAAATCTTTTACATTTATAAAAAAAAAAAAAAGGGGGGGGCTAACTTTACTGGCTAGTTTTTTTTTTTTTTAATTAATTAAAAGTAATTTTTTTCAAAAAAATTGCATCTAAAAAAAAAAAAAAAAGACTGCTGCGCAAATACAGTGCAACATAAAATATTGCAACAACCGCCATTTTATTCTCTAGGGTCTCTACTAAAAAATTATATAATGTTTGGGGGTTCCAAGTAATTTTCTAGCAAAAACAAAACAAAAAAAACAATGATTTTAACTTGAAAAGAGCTGTCAGAAAAAGGTTTGGTGTTTAAGTGGTTAAACTTCTTAATTTACATACAGACGTTTATTCCTTTGATGTAAAAGTCAATGTGACAATGTTTAGACTTAAATTTCCACTGATAAAGAATGTTTTCAAAACTAGGTAGGCTGCCCAGACTTGGCAGATTGCCCAAACTGACTTTTGGCTGATAGCAGAGAGAAAATTATTTTCATGTCAAAGATGTGAAACCAGGTGTCAAGAATCGCAACGGGAAAAAGATCGCGATAACGATTCTTGACGATTAATCATGCAGCTCTAGTCAAAACCAGGACCGACTTCTGAACGTTCAAATCCCACCCAAATTCTTGGAGGGTCTGGCTGGTTATAGACACGTCCTCCTTTAGTTGTGAGCCAGAAGCTGCTCTCAGAAGAAGATCGTCTAAGTAGCCCACGATGGCAATGCCACGCTGTCTCAGCAAAGCTAGGATCGGTGCGAGCACCTTGGTAAACACTCTTGGTGCTGACGCCAGGCCAAAAGGGAGGACCACAAACTCATAGTGGTCCTCCCCGATCGCAAAACGCAGACACCTCTGGTGACTTGCGCAGATCTGGACATGCAAGTATGTGTCCTTGATGTCCAAGGACGTCAGAAAGTCCCCCGGGTGGAGCGCAGCTACCACCGAGCAAATGGATTCCATGCGGAACTTCCTTCCTTTTACAAAGGCATTCAGAGCCTTGAGGTCTAGGATGGGACGGACTCCATCCTTTTTTGGGACCACAAACAGATTCAAATAAAATCCCTGAAACCTCTCGTCCTGCAGAACAGGTAAAATGACCCTGCAACTTAGCAAGTCCTTTACTGCCCCTAACAGGGCAGCCCGACGAGCCGGTAGGAGAGGGAGACTTGAACCTGCGAAGCCGTCCCCCCACCCATGAATCGAGTGGGGGCAGGCCTTTATGCAGTGGCGGGCTTGGGTGCCAGCTTGTTCGGCTTACGCACCCAGGGACGTTTTTGTCCCCCAGCTGAGCCTTTGTCGGCCTGGGAGGGTTTACCCGCGGACCCTGACAGACGAAAATACTGCTTCTGTGTGGGAAAGGAAGGACCCGGCTTAGGCAGAGTTCCTTTCCCTTGGAGGACTGAGGGAGGAGCATGCTCTTCCCTCCCGTGACATCCTTGATAATGTCGTCCAGTGGAGACCCAAAAAGCCTCCAACCTTAGAAGAGTAAATCCGTCAGGGCTTTTCTAGAGGCCTGGTCCGCAGACCAGCATTTCAGCCAAAGCAGATGGCGTAAACCCACCGCCGAAACAGAAGCCCTAGATATAAACGGTGCTGCATCTAGTGAAGCATCACAGACAGACAAGGCCCTGGACCAGCTGGTCCGCCAGTCTAATAACTTTGAATGGGAGTTGGTGCTCCTCCGCAGTCTGGCGCAAAACCTTTGCCCATTCAGTAAGTGTCCGAGACACCAGGGTAGTGGCCACAATAGGCTGCAAGGCAGACCCCAGCATGGCAAACATGGAGCGGGTCAGTGCTTCGGATCTCCTATCAGTCTGATCCTTAAAAGCAGGGGCTCCCTCTATAGGGAGAGTGGCCACCTTATTTAACCGGGCAACCGGAGGGTCCATCACCGGAGAAGTCCACTTTTTTAAAATGTTCTCAAAAGGGGTACCGAACCGCCAGGTGGGGAGGGACTACAAAAGACTTCTGCGGCTTTTGCCATTTCGTATTAATGAATTTATCAAAGAAGGGCACATAAAAAAAAACCTTCAGAGCGGTCTGATTTGTGTGATCCAAAAAAGACAGAGCCCTCAGCGGATACCTCAGCTGCACTATCCAGCTTAAGGGAGTCCCTTACATCATTGATAAGCTCCCTGACAAGTGCCTTATCATGCTTAGACCCAGTTAAAGTGTCTTCCTCACAAGGAAGGTCCTGGTCCACATCTTCAGATAAAAACAGAACCAGGTACCTGAGCCGCAGCCAGATCCTGGTCTGAATCTGAGCATTCCCCAGGGGATAGTGGAGGGAAGGGGGCACTTTTTACCCCCCTTACGTCCGCACGCCGCTTCCACCCAGGCAACAAATGTTTCCAGGACTGCCGACAAAGGTCCGGATTCAGAAAGGACTTACGCCGACATATCTTCTGATACGCCGCGTAAGTCCACGGATGCACCGTCGTATCTATGCGCCTTATTCAGGAAACAAGATACGCCTGAATTTTGGCTTGATACGACCGACGTAAGTCTCTTATGCCGTCGTATCTTGGGTGCATATTTACGCTGGCCGCAAGGGGCGTTTTAATTGATTTACGCGCCGAATATGTAAATGACCTAGATACGCCGATTCACGAACGTACTTATGCCCGTTGCTGTAATCTACGCCGTTTACGTAAGGCGTACGTCTGGCGTAAAGCAGGGGTAAGTCATGTTAGGGTATGGACGTCGGAACAGCCGTCGGATTTTACGTCGTTTGCGTAAGTCATACGTGAATGGGACTGGGCGTAGGTTACGTTCACGTCAAAGGCATTGAGCCGTCGTATCTTAAGGAGTATATGCAACTTGATTCTGAGCATGCGCCGTTCGTTCTGCCCTTTGTTTACATGGGGTCACGGTTAATTTAAATGTAACACGCCCACTACCTTCCTACTTTGAATTAGGCAGGCTTACGCCGGCCAATTTACGTTACGTCGGCGCAAGTTTAGGAGCGAGTGCTTTGTGAATACTGCACTTGCCTCTCACAGTTACGTCGGCGTAGCGATAAGCCGATCTACGTGAATCTGGGCCAAAGTGTCTATAGTAACCGCAGGTGCAGAAGCACCAACTGCCAACTCTGTCATGTTTGGGGGAGAAGGACCAGATACTGACTCCATTAAGGAAAACTCCCAGGGCCCAGTTCAGACCTGAACAAAAAAAAAAAAACACCCTCCTGCCGCGCTGACCGGGGGGGGTTACCCAGGGGACTCACCACCACCGGAGGAGACTGTTCAGTGCCGCTGCCGTATTCAGCACACAGCTGTGTGTGTGAGGAGAAAGCCGTGAGGTAAGCTGTGAGTCGCTGTATCGTGAGAACGGTGCCGCACGCCGTAGGAATCAGCACTAGAGGCCGAAGGCTCAGGCAAGATGGGCACCGGCTGCAGCATATGGAGCCTGACGCGGCCACAGGAAAATGGCCAACCGCAATAGTATGCTGTACCATAGCGTGGCTACAACATAATGGCCGCCAATGGCATTTTCAATGGAAACTGAAAATCACCCGAAAAATGGCGCCAGCGCCGTCAAAATGGCGGCAAAATGCAATGTAAAAATAAAAAAAAACTACATTCAAGAATTTGAAGGTAATTTCAAATTTCCTCCAAATTATTTGCTTTAAAACGTTTCATTTTGTGATAAAAAGGAATTTCCCAAATGAAAAATACATGCACTGTTAAATTTGTTTGAGAAAAAAATAGTTTGCTCCTTTGAATTGTTACATCACTACAGCCAACTAACCCCAACTAACCAATTGACAATAGAATAAACACTCTAAAAGAAAAATAAACCAAAAATGTTACTAGTGTATGGCCAGCTTTACCTCATTCACATGGGGAGCAGTTATGAGTGGTTATGATTCAACCTTTGTGGTACCACATTTGATCAGCTGTACCCATGTGTATTTTTTACATCCTTTTAATTCATCTATTTTTTGTTAAAGAAAAAAAATAAAATAAACAGAACATTGACCACATAAACAAAACAAATACACTACATACATAGCAAGTTATCTAACTTCTCAGGGAGAGAAAAACAGCAAAAACATACTGCATGCTAAAGGGAAGCTACACTTTAGCTCCCACTTAAGTACTCCATCTTAATTTACCTGATCATTAAGTCTTGAATTTGTTCAGCTGTAAGCAGCAAACACTAATTGCTTCAACATCACAAAATCATATCTGTCCTCTCCATCTCCCAAGACAGCAGGGTGAAATTATCAGGAGCAAGCATGATAATATCTTGATAAGTGATGACTCACATCACCTCTGTCAGTCAAGCACAAGTGCATATGCAAGATACCATTACTGGATATCAAGGCAAAGAGTGCAATCCACACCAGGAGCCTGATCTACTGAACAGAAAATCATTTCTGCTAGATACTGGAGTCTAAATATTTTCACCAAAAAATTAACTCTGTTTCTCATCTTGCATTCTTTATGGTTATAAATTCACATGCTTTATTGTTTTAACATGACAAATGGCAAGAAGCCATATTTTCAAAACAAGCTTTCCTTGAGAAGTGTAGAAATAAATATAAAATATGAGGATTTGGGAGATTCACATCTTAAAGAGAAGTAGGTTCTTTTTTTGCTATTCATACTTGCCTCGGTGGATGGAGCATCAGGCTGATGCTGCCGCTGTCCCCTGGCGTGTCTGCACTGAGGACCGAGCCACCGAACACCGCCAATGGCTCAGTTCTCACTCCTCCCCGAGCAGAGCCATACTGACCGTCAGTCAGCATGGCTTCTGCTCTACCTCTTAGCGCTCATTGGAGCGGCTCGCTGAGACTGCCATCAATCAGGGCAGCTGGCGGATCCAGACTTGGAAGTCGTGATGACGCGCTGCCCCGACTAATGGCAGTGACGTCAGCAGAGAGCGGACTTCAGACCTCTCTCCGCTGAAAACGGGTCACAGGAGTGCAAAACGGATTGCACTCCTGTGACCCAGAAGAGAAGCCCAGCCTAAAAATCTCAGGCTGGACTTCTCCTATAAATGATCTGAAGTCTTTCAAGTGTGTTATCTTACTGTTCACAACCTTGTTTTGGTCCATTACCAAAAAATATGTAGAAGAATACGTATCGGCCTAAACTGAGGGAAAAAAATATGTTTTTATATATTTTTTTCCGAGATATTTATTATAGCAAAAGGTAAAAAAAAAAAAAAAAAAAAAAAAAGATAGATTTTTTTTTAAATTGTCGCTTAATTTTTGTTTATAGCACAAAAAATAAAAACCGCAGAGGTGATTAAATACCACCAAAAGAAAGCTGCCAATTTTGTTTGGGAGCCACGTCGCACGACCACGCAATTGTCAGTTATAGAGACACAGTGTTGAATCGCAAAAACTAGCCAGGTCCTTTGCCTGCATAATAGTCCGGGTTTTAAGTGGTTAATGGTGTGTAAGCTACGTTTAGTCAAAAATTAACGAGCGAGTGCCACCCCAAAGCAAGTTTAAATTAGAACCTTGTGAGCTACCTTGTGTGCATGTTCACAGAATTACAAAAAAATAAGCTGCGGACACTATTCACAATCCCATATATACACACACATGTGTGAGTGTTCAAATCAATATAAATGGCATGCTGTGCTTGCAAATCAAAACATAAGTGTTACCAAATATTAACTATGCAATTAATAGTGCTTCCTTGTGTGATGTGAACCAATCAATGAATCACAAGCCAAAATGAAGCGCTCCTTGATCCAAATTCCTCTATTAGTGCTTCAGATAAACGCTGTGCCACCCCACTGGGTATATCCTCACCTCAATGTGTGTGACCTCGCACCCAAGCTTGGTCAAACAGCGCTTGTTAGCCTCTCCAGGGCTAAATCACATGGATCTAGATCACCCAAATCCATCCATAAAGAGAATTCCCTGGCAGTTGATAGCATCAGGATACACATGTATTAAAAAAAAAAAAAAAAAAAAAAAAGACTCCAATAGTGCTTATAACGTTTAAACGCTTAATTTATTAAAACGTGCACTAAAAGGAGTACTTACACACCAGACTATAAACAGGCATGTGTAACTAGTATTCCCCCAAAGCCGCATACACCGCTATCTCCCCGCGTAGTACTCTTTCCTCGTAAGGGTCTGGGTGCCATCTCTGCCCTCACCCCTCCTCCCCTACGTGTGTCGACACAGGGTCAGGCGTCTTCCTCGGGGGGAGGGGGCATTAAGGTCCCCAACCTGAAAATCAACTCTCCCTCTTTGCCGTCCAAGAAATGAATGGGGTCCCCACCCCTCCAACTGTCCTGTACCTGCAGACTAGCCAAAATTAACTTTCAGATCCTTCTTATGACATTTTTTTAAAAAGGTATACAGATACTTTTTTCCTTTTTTGATACTATTAAATGTTTCTCCATTCTTTTTGCAAAAGTTCACCCTATATACTGTAACCCACATGTACATTCATATACAAAACATACCTTTCAACAGTCCAGATACTGGTAGGAAGGGGTAAAAACCGATGGGAGGGGAGTTTGGTCTACACTGGTGGGCAGGGAGGGGAGTCTGTACCGAGGAGATGCTGAACGGGGGGGGGGGGGGGGGGGGACGACGACTGTGCTGTGTGGATCATCTTCTCCTGAGGAGGGATTAGGATGTGTTGTGAGAGCAGCCTGTTGTGTTTGTACCGATTTATCACTGTATTCTATACAAGTTGGGTTGTCGCACTATACTGAATATAGATTGTACTAAAAGTTGTAGCTAGCTAATCAAATACATACATTTTGAAAAATGAACAGTGATGTGTTTCTGTGCTTATTATGATAAATCTTTTAACACCAAGTGGGATGCTTATGAAAGCTGTTGTAATATTAACCTGTAAACCACACCCATATGACCATGCCCACTTTTCATGCACCACATTCTGCCCCTCTGTCAAGATCAAAGGTTTTGAGGTAGAATAAGCACCTATGTGCAGGATGACTAAATAGGTCAGACATCATAATCCTTTATATTTATCAATATTCTAAAAATATTTAAACTGTTACACAAACCTTTTCACACCAAGGTTGAATTTATTCTTTACATAAAAACAGGGTGTTAAAAAAAAAAAAGTGCAATTGTCATCTACTCTATTTGGCCCCACATAACCCAAAACTACTGTAATGGATAGAAATACACGCACTGAAACCTATTAATGGCAGCAATCAAATAATAGCTCTAAAATACATTTCTGCTCCATAATTAATCTCCAAGGTCCATTAATAAAGGTAGCTTGCTCCCCTCTTTAGTATTTACCTTCAGCCCCTTTGTTACCAAAATGTATCACATTGGTAGAACTCTTAGTACTTTCAATGGCCACCTATTGCCCTGCACCTTCAGCAGCTGAATACATTTCTCAGTGATACACAAAGAAGTAATAATGAGAGCAGGGAACTACATTGGTACACTGCTTCTGAAACAATGCCAGAGTGCGCCTTTATCTCCTTAAATTACAGAGTACTGGACACTTTTTTAGCATTTTGACGACCTCTTTGCGACACTCAAAAGCAAATTACTAAACTGCCATTTAAGTCAATACTGACCACATGACCATTTTCAAATCAACAAAAACACAGAAATACGGTTCCCTTTCACAATTTAGAAAACAGATAAAGCAGACATCAAATATCTGAAAAAACACTTTTCCTCCAAAAACTAAAATTGTGATCTGCAGTCTTCATAAGAAACAATATGTACTATTTTGCTTTGTTGAAATATCCAAACACTCTTATGTCCAGTTTCCATAATTTTCCATGCATCTTTTGGGTGCTGCGGATACAGTGGACAATGTACTGATTGCTGTGTCTTTGATGCAGTTCCCAGCAAAAAAAAAAAAAAACACCATTATGAGATTTCAAAATGGTACGGTATGAAAAGCACACGCGCACACACACACACAGCCCTGGTCCATGGACTTAAACACGTACAAGACAGTATGCCCATTTATACATCAAAGGGACTTTACAGAACGCACTAACATAACTGTATCAAACTATAAAAACAATATAATGTCCCTATGGCAGTTCTATACAAAAATGCGCAATAAGGTCACTGAATAAGTCAGTATGTTTTCGAAATGTATGGTAAAAAAATGTTACACCATGAGAAGACCTTACACAAATATTGAGAATATAAAAACTCAGAAGCCCAGCTTTACAATGTCATCTCACAAACCAAAAAGCATAGTTCTGCCCCAGTGTTATACATGTTATAGCAAGACTCCAGATCTCATACCATATTTATCTCTTTTTGCCTTTCTGGGAATCATTAAAATGAAAGAAACCACTAGGTACAGGTCTTTAGTTAAAACATTATTTTTTTTCTTAAATTATAAAAAAAATATGTGCAGTTCCATTTTTGCCTTGAATATGGATTGCAGGTCAATAAGGTACATGTATTATTGCTCATCATCTGCTGATTACAGTTCAAGTAAATTTACGTTACAATCCCATGGGATGTTTCCAGTCTTTTATAGTTCATTACATTCCCTGGCTATAGAAGCCCTGCTGAGTTAAAATGCCAAATAAAATTACATCTCAGTCAATGGTTTATGCTATACCTTCTATTGTTCGAATCCAATTAGTGTTAACCTACTTTTCACTTATCATAAACTTTATACGGATCCCGTAAAAACATCTGAACACAAAACACATATACGATATAAAAGTGACAGATTGTGTTAAATGGGAAAAGCACTACAGCGCTAATAATTTTTCAATTAAAAAATAAATCAAAGCCACCTGAACAATATACGTAAATACATTTTCCCCAAAAGATGCAAAAAAAAAAAATATTACATTATATAAAATAATTTGTGGAAAGCAGTTTGAATGAAAATATGCACAAGAAAAACCAAGAAAACTTTGCAAATAAATATATTTTGATTATCCTCCAACATAAGTTTTCTTTTCCAGGGCACAGATAAAACCTGACAGGAATGCTTGAAATAAAACCTAAAAACATAATGTACTTCACAATACAATAAGTGGGGAACCTTTGATAGCAATAGGATATTGGTTACTTGGCTTCAAAACCGTTTGTATTCCTACTGTGGCATAGAAAACCTGTGTACAGTCAAGGCCATTACACAAATATTATGAGCTCTACATAATCTAAAGAAGCCCATAGAGGATCGAGTTATTTTTCAATTAACCAGCAGATTGAAGGGGGGAGGGGGGGGAACTAACCCGATTCCCCCCATCCACACATTCGAGGTGGCTGGGGGAATCACTCCTGCTGCGCTATTGTATTTCGACGATGGGGAAACTACCCCGCCATCACAATACAATGATCAGCTCCACAAACGGCATTTATCTGACAGGTTTGCTGTACAGAAGCCAAATCGGTTCCCGTACATGGATTGAAGTGAATCAATTCCCTGCTGAACCAGCCAAATTTTGAACCATGTATGGCCGGTGATCTGCCGAGCTGGTTCCAGCTATTGATATGGTTCTGTTTGCAGTGCGCAGGCGCAAGCTGAGCCGAAGGAAACCTCAGAGCGGGAACAGCTGTTCGTGAGCTGTAAATGCGCTCGCTCCTGATGCCTTATGATACACGACCTGGAACGCAAGCTTAGCAGTCTACAGACGGCAGCTATGCACGTTCAGGTCTTCCCGGAGCCTTAATCCTATTCTCTTTCTTCCACACACCGAGGCATACCGTCATCCACAACCGCTTAGTACCATCCACTGGGTCCTGTAAATGTCAGCCTTAGGACCCACCTCCTAGTCCTGCTCATTGGTTAGGAACTAGCGCCCCCTCCTTTTGGCCAATCATCAGTGCGTTGCCTGGCAAACATGGCCGAGTGCATTAACAGCTGACGATCAGCTGTTGAGTTTGGCCATTTTCGTGGCCTGTTACTGCGCATGCGCGGAGTCTGCACAGTCGGTTCCAGAACCTATCCGATGGCGGAACCAGACCGGCTTAAAAATGTATTAAACTGTTGAAAACAGAATTTACGTTTTTCTAGTAATCAAACAGCTCAAAACAATGTAGGGCATCAACACACTATGTTCTCAAAGACATTACAAGAACAAACAAACAAAAAAAAAACTCACCGCAGCAGAATCCACATCACTGTGTACTGCAACTGTCTTTATACCCATTTTCTTGCATGTCTTGATGACCTGGTAATCACATAAATTGTTATTTAGTACAGAACAATTTCAATTAAAAGTATACGCTAGCCAAAACAAACATTTTAGCACAAAAATACATTGTTCAGTATTTCAGTCTTTACAAACACAAAAATCCTGAACTTCCAGAAGCTAGGGGTTCCCAATTAACTCTTCGGACGGAACCAACAAATGCTCCCCTGATAAGAAATCACCAGCTGAAATATTCTTTAAAAGACCGACACTTGTGGGATTGTTGGTTGATCCCATGGTCCTCAAAAACACTCAGTGGTTTCTACCGCTGAACCCCAATATCATTTCTGTGGCAATGCAGCGGGCCAATGGGAGAAAGCACTGGAACTTGACACTCCTGTATGTGCCAGTTTCTGAAGAAAACTTCTGCTGGAAATTTCTCATTACCAAAGGTGCATGGATTGGCACAGAGAGAGATAAGCAGATGCATTTTTCTTTATCTGAAACTACAGGTATTGCCTTAAAGCGATTGTAAACCCTGGTGGACTACTTCTACCTATAGGTAAGCCTAGAATAAGGCTTACCTATAGGTAGTAGAAAGAGGTATTTCACTTGTAGTCCGCCAAAATTCTTCACTGTGCATGTGCGGGAAAGAAACAAAACTAAGTGACGTTTCTTCCCCAGCCTGTGCCATGAATTGCGGCTCCGGCGAATCACAGCGCCGGAGGCCGTGTCCCGGAAGTTAGAGAAGACAGAAGATAGTTGCCGTCTACTCTGGGGACATCGCTGGATTCTTGTGCAGTTAAGTGCCCCATAACGGGCTAGTATGCGATGCATACTAGCCCATTATGCTTTTTCATTTGCAGGCTGCAGCAGCGAGCTAAAGAGGAAGCAAAACCCATCATGGTTTACTTCCTCTTTAAAGCGCAACTCCACTTTTGTTGATTAAAAAAAAAAAGTTTTCCTCGATGTACATTGCAAGGATTATAACAAACTTTGTTGCAGAAATCCCTGTATGTTTGTCTGAGCATCTGTTCAGAGTGAGTGTAATTTCATAATTATCAGTAAGGTGTGGAGCTTCACAACACTAATGAGGAAATCTGCTGGGCCTGCATCCCTTAAAGCGGGAGTTCACCCATAAATGTTTTTTTTAACCTTAGATGGATGCTCTTTTAGTCTAGGGGAATCGCTAGTTGTTTTAAAATCCGAGCAGTACTTACCATTGTAGAGGGCGATCTTCTCCGCCACTTCCGGGTATGGGTCTTCGGGACTGGGCGTTCCTTCTTGATTGACAGTCTTCCGAAAGGCTTCCAACGGTCGCATCCATCGCGTCACGAGTAGCCGAAAGAAGCCGAACATCGGTGCGGCTCTATACTGCGCCTGCGCACCGACATTCGGCTACTTTTGGAAAATCGTGACGCGATGGATGCGACCGTCGGAAGCCTTTCGGAAGCCTGTCGGAAGACTGTCAATCAAGAAGGAACGCCCAGTCCCGAAGACCCATACCCGGAAGTGCCGGAGAAGATCGCCCTCTACAATGGTAAGTACTGCTCGGATTTTAAAACAACTAGCCGATTCCCCTAGACTAACTGAACATCCATCTAAGGGTAAAAATAGCAATTTACCGGTGAACCTCCACTTTAAGATGTTTTCCTATTGAACGTACTGTATCTCAAAAAAAAATTGATTTTTGTTGCAGGGGGATGCCTGAAATCTGATTTGTGTCTTAGACAGACTTCTGGGAAAATTGGTGAGCCAATCACACAAGCAGGAAATGTTTCTGGAGAGTGGTCAGTACACATTCTGTGTACAGAACTCCTCCAGGTAGCCATATTGCAATGCATTCTCAGAAAATTACATTGACTGCAGATTGAAAAGGAAAGGCAATTCCTAATGAAATTCAAATACAATACGATTAGTGTCACAATTATATGCTATATTTTTTATTTGCTTTTTTTTCTCACTAAAGTGAAGTTACTCATTAAAGTAGAATTACAGCCTATTGCTACCTAGTCTTAAACATGCTCCCTCCCCCCTGCTACCTATTCTGCATAACCTGTGTACAAAAAAAAAAAAGTACCCATTTTTAGTCTGCTCCAGTCACATGCCAGTGTAAGGCTGATTTCACACACATGCGTTTGTATGGGTGCATTTGCACGGGTACAGTAGCCCATTTTTTTTTAATAGGCTGTTGTACCTGTGGAAAATGTGGGGTAAAGTCCCTGACTCCTTTCCCAAAAATGCAGCCTCAGGGCAACCTATGCATTAAAGTACAATAAAAAAAAAAAAAAAAAAAAAAAAAACACCTTTCTGTATGCAGTTCTCACTCCCTCTTATACTTAACCGAGCCCATTCTCGAGCCAGCGATTGGCCCTGAGAGCAACGGCTCTCTCCCTCCTCACAGGACAGAGAGGCAACAGCAGGAACCATTGGCTCTTGCTGCGGTCAGTCAAATCCTGTGATGAAGCAACAGGAAAGCAGGGCCAAACTGCACTGTCTATGTCAATGGATGCAGAAAGCGTTCAGGGGATCAAACACAGGTGTACCACCATAGGTTCCTATGGTGGCACGTCAAGGAGGATAAGTTAGGAGTACTGGCAGGGGACCCAAGAAGAGTACAATTGGGACTGCCCTGAGCAAATCATTGCACAAAACATGCAAGTATAACTTTTTTTTTTTTTTTTAATGATGTAAAGAAAATAAAAAAGTTAGGTTTCAATCACTTTCAAGTTTTTTTTTGGGGGAGATTTGATAGACAACATACACTATAATACCAAAAGTATTGGGGCACCTTCCTTTACACGCACATGAAATTTAATGACACCCCAGTCTCAGTCTGTAAAGTTTAATATGGAGTTAGCCTACCCTTTGCAACTATAACAGCTTCAACTGTTCTGGGAAGTGTGTCCACAAGGTTTAGGAGTGTATCCATGAGAATGTTTGACCATTCTTCCAGAAGTGTATTTGTGAGGTTAGGCACCGATTTGGATGAGGAGGCCTAGCTCGCAGTTTTTCGGCTATAATTCATCCCAAAGGTGTTCTATTGGGTTGAGGTCAGGACTCTGCAGGCCAGTCCAAGTTCCTCCACCCCAAACTCACTCATCCATGTCTTTATGGACTGGTGGAGCGGGGGATTATAGTGTGGAGTTGTTTTTCAGGGGTTGGGCTTGGCCCCTTAGTTCCAATGAAGGCATTGGAATACCAAGACATTTTGGACAATTTCATGCTCCCAACTTTGTGTGAACAATTTGGGGATGGCCCCTTCCTGTTCCAACAGGATTGCGCACCAGTGCACGAAGCAAGGCCCAGACTTGGATGAGCGAGTTTGGGGTGGAGGAACTTGACTGGCCTGACCTCAACCCAATAGAACACCTTTGGGATTAAAATTAAGGCGGAGACTGCGAGCCAGGCCTTCTCGTCCAAATCAGTGCCTAACCTCACAAATACACTTCTGAAGGAATGGTCAAACCTTCCCATAGATATACTCCTAAACCTTGTAGACTCCCTTACCAGAACAGTTGAAGCTGTTATAGCTGCAAAGGGTAGACTAACTCAATATTGAACCTTACAGACTAAGACTGGAATGTCATTGACGTTCCAGTGCATGTAAAGGCAGGCGCCCCAATACCTTTGGTAATATAGTGTTTGTGGTATCGCTGCGATGGTCATGAGCGGGACAATTTATTTTGGTGAAAGGTTATGGTAGTAGCCAGAAATATTCCCCCCCCCCCTTTAACCATTTTGAGACAGTTTTCCATTGATAAAATAAACACAGGATATCCATTACCACCAAATGAAAGCCCAATGTGTCCTGAAAAAACATAGTATAATCCATCTGGATGAACAAAGTAGTTGTAATATGTACGGTTTTACTAACATATGTCAGAGTTGCAATTGTGCTTAGGCATTAACATTTGTTTTAGCCTTAGGCCCAAAGGGGTTAGGACCCACCAAATAATATCTAGTTTTGCGTTTTTATCTAGCCATTGTATATAATGAGCATGTTCTCAGATGGTAAGCTAGGCAGGAGGTTATTGAGAAAGGGGGTTCATGCACCTCCAAAAAATTTTTTCCTCCTCTCACTTTTAACTAGTATCTGGCTCAGCTATGCCTCTCATTCTGTTCTGATTATTGAATTCCTGTATGCATTTCTGAACATTAGCTACTATAGGACTTACACACGAGCCAAATATCAGGCGGCATCAGCTGGTTCAATAGAAACTGTCCGACATTCAGCCAGTGTGTATGGCAGTCTGTCCAACAAAAGCCGGATGAAGAGGCATGACTGAAAAAAGGTCTGCCGATCGACACCAAGGAGTGCTGACCAGTCTGTTTTGGTGGGGCTGTCCCCCTGTCAGAACACAATACCTCAGCAGGGGAGATCCCTGTACTTACATCGTTTTTTTTTTTTTTTTACTTTTCAATAATGTTTTTAAAATTTTCAGCATAACTTACAAAGGTAACGTCTTTCAACATGAAAGAAGTTTTCACATGACAATAAACAGTTACATTTGAGGAAGCCTCCTCCCATAGCATATGAAACCCAATAGCAAGCAATAGACAAAATTGACGTTTCTTAATAAATTTTCAAGTATGTAGAGGAAAGGAAAGTAGAACAAAAAAGAGAATCAAACCCATAGGGGAATGACAAAAAAAGTCAGTGGAAGGGGGGGGGGGGGGTGGGGGGGGAGTTGAGGCTCCGTGCCCTTTAATGCAGTCCACAAGACCACATCTAAGTTGCGATCGACCTGGGATCATTGGTCAGGTAACAGATCCATGGGTCCCAGACTTTATGAAACAGCTTCATCTTGTCCTGTGTGATTGGCGTTAACCGTTCATTCAGCATAAGCCAAGACAGTTTATGTTTATGTTTAAGTTGATCAAATGGTAAAGCAGCAGACTTCCAGTTTCTCGCTATAGTTATTTTTGCTGAGATAAAAATAAAATGTTACCAGCTGTCTTTGGGATCCTGATGCTTCAGATACCCCACCCCCAGGAGCGCATGTTTTGCAGATTTAACTAAATTAATCTGGGTAAGGGAGTAGATGAAATTATACACCCTGATCCAGAATTTTCCGGACCTTGGGGCATGTCCACCACACATGGTAGGTGGAGCCCGTCTAAACACATCTCCGAAAGCACTCCTGAGTGGCACCAGGCACAAAGGTGGCCAGTCTAGCCTGGACCATATACTATCTCAACAAGACCTTGTAGTTAGCCTCTATAATGGAAGTATTCATGATCGATCGAGATGCCGATTCCGACAGCCTATGCCACTCATCAATTTCTAATGTTTCCTAAAGATCCTGCTCCCATGGAAGCATATAGCTCAGCTTTTTCGAGACATATGTCGGGATAGAGTATATAGTGGAAATGTGGCCTCTGACTATCATATTGCCTACACATATGCTCCATGGAAATCATAGTTACTAGATCACCTTTACGAGCTACAGATTGCAGAAAATGTACAAATTGCGTAAATCTGAAACGTTCTGCTACTGGAATTTGATATTTCTCTATTAAAAAAAGTTCTTTCCGATATTATCCCTTTATGAACACAAAGATCAGCTCTTCGTATTAGGCCCTTGTTAGTCCACCATGCAAACACTAGGGGAGAGAGTCCCGGGGTGAAATCTCTATTTTTCAATAAGGGGGCTAGCGGATTGTGGGGGGACTTAAATTTCCAGGACCTTGAGAGTCTGTCCCAAATTTCCAGCGAAAAGGAAAGAGTAGGACAAAGTATGATCGGTCTCTCCTTCATAGGAAGCCAAATAATGTGAGAGGTTAATTCCGGGCGACAGGAATAAGATTCCATAGCCATCCATATGGCATTGGGTTTTTGGGAATAGAACCTCGTGAGTTGGTCCAGCTGGGCCGCATGGAAGTATTTTCTTAGATCAGTCAGTCCCAGACCCCCTTTTTGTTTGGAGTATACAGGGTTCCCCTATTCACCCTAGGCTCTTATCACCCCAAATAAACTGAAGAATCTTATTTTGGAATGTTTGGAGGTCAGATCGAACTAGTGACACAAGCAAGCACGAAATATGTATAAAACCTTTGGTAATACATTCATTTTTATCGAGTGCAGTCTGCCGAACCACGACGGGGGGTGAATCTGCCACCTAGCTAGGTCATCGGTCAGGCGTTTAAACAAGGCAGGGTAGTTCCTTCTATACGTTTGAATAGATGAAGTCAAATTTATACCAAGATAAGGAAGAGCTTCTGGCTCCCACCCAGGGGCGGGCTGGGCCGGGGATGCAAAGTGGCACTTTCTCCCGGGCCGCTCTGATTCCCTGTAAAAAGGGCCGCTCTACTGCCAGCTCTGAACTGCGCATGTCCGGCTGTGCCTGCAATAGATTAGAATAGGCCATCGGCCGCGGACCGTGCAGTACAGTACCGTACCAAGTCTGTCTGACTATAGTACCAGCACAGATTTACTCCAGAGTCCCGCGCACGCCGCACAATGGCTGGAGATCACACTGCTATGGCTGTCATGTGACCCGTGGTGGGCGGGGCTTCGGATGGTACACAGGGACGGGGCTCTTGAGGAGAAGGCTGCTTGACTCATGTGACAGGCTGCTGTCTGACGGGGCTGGAAGATGGCAACCTGCGGGAGAGACATGTGCTGTGCTGTGTTGCTGCTGTCGAGAGAGAGAGAGAACAACCCCCGAGGAGCTGGTAAGTGTAACCTAACTACTACCACAACCTGCATACACCCATCCTGCATACACACCCACCCTGCATTCACCCACATACACCCATCCTGCATTCACCCACCCTTCATACACCCATCCTGCGACATCCATCCTGCATAGACCCATCCTGCATAGACCCATCCCTGCATAGACCCACATACACCCATCCTGCAATCACCCACCCTGCATTCACCCACCCTGCATTCAGCCACCCTGCATTCACCCACCCTGCATTCAGCCCACCCTGCATTCACCCACCCTGTATTCAGCCACCCTGCATTCAGCCACACACACCCACCCTTCATTCACCCACCCTGCGTACACCCACATTCACCCACCCTGCATTCATCCACATACACCCACCCTGCATTCATCCACATACACCAACCCTGCATACACCCACATTCACCCAACCCTGCATACACCCACATTCACCCAACCCTGCATACACCCACATTCCCCCACCCTGCATACACCCACCCTGCACTCGCCCACCCTGCATTCACCCACCCTGCATTCACCCGCATTCACCCACCCTGCTTTCAGCCACATGCATTCACCCACATACACCCACCCTGCGTACACCCACATTCACCCATCCTGCATTCATCCACATACACCCACCCTGCATACACCCATCCTGCATACACCCACATTCACCCATCCTGCATTCACCCACGTACACCCATCCTGCAATCACCCACATTCACCCACCCTGCATTCAACCACATTTACTCATCCCGCATACACCCACCCTGCATACACCCACCCTGCACTCACCCACCCTGCGTTCACCCATCCTGCATTCACCCACGTACATTCATCCTGCATTCACCCATCCTGCATAGACCCATCCTGCATTCACCCACATTAACCCATCCTGCATTCACCCACATTCACCCATCCTGCATTCACCTATCCCACATACACCCACCCTGCATACACCATGCATTCACCCACCCTGCATTCACCCACATACACCCATCCTGCATTCACCCACCCTTCATTCACCCACCCTGCGTACACCCACCCTGCATTCACCCACATTCACCCATCCTGCATTCACCCATCCTGCATTCACCCACCCTACATTCACCCACCCTACATTCACCCACATACACCCATCCTGCATTGTTCACCACCCATCACACCTCTCTATTACCCTTCAGGCCAATGTACACTGCATTATATGTCACCATTAAGGATAAGCACCAGTGTGTTCGCACAGCCCACGTGCACCATGAAGTCGGCACCGCGCTGCGCTAATCACAGGCAGGAGACATTGTCCCGATGCTCGGCTGCAGAGATCGGGAAATGTCTCCCTGCCTGTGATTAGCGCAGCGCCCGGCTTCCTGACGGGCTCTGTACGTGGACTGTGTGAACACACCGGAGCTCATCCCTAGTCACCATACCTGTGTGTACCCCCTTATACCCTACACATATCCATTACACCTGCTCAACTACAGGCGTCTAATGCACAGCTATCCCCTCCCTGCAGAGCCCTGACATCACCCAACTAGGGTTGCCACCACATCCATTTAAACCCGAACACATGTTAATTACAAAGGTTCCGAGTCTAATTTGATGCCGATAAGGCACCAAGTGAGTTTAATTACCACCTTAATCAGCCTCAGAACCTGTGTAATTCATGTGTGTTTGGGTTTAAAGGCATGAGGTGGCAACCCCACACCCAACACTCCCCATTATACCCTATTATACTCTGCATACACCAATCACACCCCAACACTACCAACACCTCTCACCACAGATCCCACCCTACTATACTCTACATACACCAGTCACATAAGAACTCTTACACCTCTCACTACCCATCACACTCACTTCACACCTTCTTACAGCTATGGCCCCCCATCACACCCTGTCCTACCTTGTATACACCCATCACACACTGCATTATACACAGTGTACTCCCCTCTTTTATTGTCACCACCCTTTACAGCCTGGTTGTAACCATCACCATACAACCTACCACCCCTCCCCTAAATATACAACACTCAAACCCTTCATACACCTGCTTATCCTCCAATGTAAAAAAAAAAACATTTGGTACATATTCCCTCATGCAAGCCATCATTTTTATCGTCTTTTCTTTTTTTTGTAAATAAGTAATTTTTCTCCTTCACTGATGAGGCAGCACTGATTAGTTGGCACTGATGTGGAGGCACTAATATGCCGCACAGATAGGTGGCACTGATGGTGGGCAAGCACTGAAAGGCAGCACTGATTGGTGTCTCTGATGGGCACTGATTGGTGTCTCCGATGGGCACAGAATGGCATCACTTGCTGGGCACTGTTGGGGCTGCACTGATGATCAGTGCCCTTTTTTACCTGTACAGGTCTCCCCTACGAAGAGGTAACACTGATCGGTTCTCCTCTCCTTACACTCTGTCAGTGTGAGGCAAGGAGAGGCGATAAACGACACTTGTGATCCGTGATTGGACACAGCGGATCACATGGGTAATGAATGGTGAGCTGATTCGGTGGTTCAATGAGCCACTTGAACCACTTGACCGGGACTTGCCCCCCAGGCCGAAGGCTGCCAGCCCTCCCCTGCTCCCACCGAAATTGGTACATTCGCTCAAGAGACTCCTGTGTGGATTTCAGTAACGAGATATTAAGTGCTCTAGACTGTTATGATTATTCGTAGACCCGATATCTCTGAAAATGGATGTAAAATTGCGTATAGGTTGGGGAGGGAAGTAATAGGCGACGATAGTGCCAATAGAAGGTCGTCTGCGAAGAGCAAGCACTTATGCTCGTCGTCTCCACAGACGATGCCCTTGACATCGGGACTCAAACGTATCCTGATTGCCAACGGCTCCATTGCAAGAGCGAATAGCAGCGGGGAAATTGGGCATCCCTGCCTTGTTCCCCTTCTAATAGCAAAAGGTGGGGATGAGTAACCCCTTAGCCTTAATGACGCTGAAGGAGAATCGTACAGCGTTCGCAGGAGGACCAGAAAGCGCTCGCCAAAACGACGTAATACATCATATAAATACTCCCACGAAAGGGAATCGAACGCCTTCTGGATGTCCAACGAAAGCAGCATTCCCTGTCTAGGTCCCTTACAGTCCCGGTCAGACTGGACTGCCGAAATTAAATTTATAATCCTATGAGTCTGATCGGAGGCCTGACGATTTTGTAACAAAACCAGCCTGATCTGGATGAATGTAGTTTGGGAGGAAGGTATTCAATCTAAAAGCTAACACTTTCTTACATCGTTTTTTTAAATATAGCTGCTCCTCCTGAACTCAGTTTTTTTTTCCGTCCAGCCTCCTGTCAACCCTACTCTGTATCTCACAGAGGACAGAAACAATCCCATGCAAGGGACCACTACATCCCCACAATAGATGGGGCACTCAGTCTGTGATGATTGCAAGTACGGTATAACTCTACACTATAGCTACACAATGCAAGTGGTCTTGGGGAGTACCAACTAGCATGTATAAGCAAGTTAATGATAAATGTATACAAGTCAATAGTGGCTGTTAAGCGATTTTACATTTTTGTAAATCCTTTTAATAACTTGAACAATAAAAATAGAATTTAATAAAATCGGATACATTCGGTTTTCTTCCTTCAAAATCCCATAGCGGTTGAATGGACTTCTACCATTTGTAATGAGGGATGGTGGCAACAGAACAGAAAAAATATAAAACTAGATAATTGTATGTATTTGCCATTATTTTGCTAAAGCATTTATGTTATGTGTTTTTCTTACTCTATATATTTAAGTGTTTAAACCAATGGCCCATACACACGATCCGAAAATCGGATGAAAATACAGCTTTCGAAGCAATCGTACGATACCAGGTTGTATGATTTTTGTTTAATCCGTACAGTCGTCTTCGAAAATACAATAGAAATACATTCCAACACAGGACATTACTTCCAATTTTGTATTCGGTTGTATGAGAATTTGTCACTTTAGTAACTTCTCCATGTTCGATATGCGACTAGCATGCAAAAAAAATAAAAAATAAATAGATTTTCGGGTCATGTGTACGGGCCATAACGGTCCTCACATGAACTGCTAGCCAGTAGCAAGCCCATGCTTTTTTGATACAACCATAGTCACCTGGACAGTGATGTGTATACTGCAGTAACAAACTCCAGCTGTGCACCTGCCGCGTGGGTTCCACTAGTAATATGAACAAGATATCATTCCGCCAGAAGAAAATATATATGTTAATCTAATTAGCATAACAAGGTCACACTGGCATTATATGTTTCCAGATGCACAAAGTGTATTGTATAAAAATTACCAACTAGTTATGACATAGAAAAGAGGTCATAAAATAATAGTTACATACCCTGCACGCAATCTCTCCTCTGTTGCAATTAAAATTTGTCAAATGTCTGAAAGAAAGAATCATAGTTTTAAGCAATAACCACCACCAAACAGAAAACATTACATGTGTTAAATCAAACACCACACAAAAATTACAAATATATAGGCTTATTATATGGATACTGTATAATAGTATATTTTTAATATGAATTAGTGGTCTTATTAAAAATGAAAGATTTTACATAAAAGTTAAACTTATCCTTTAATATAGTTAACAACTATGTGGGCTCCTTTTGTCCGAGGAGTTTGAACTACCACAGGAAGAACCGTAACGTGGAGTTACTGCTCACCAGTCTAAGCCTGTTTGACATACAAGCAGTACTGCCTGGAGGGGTCCATCTGATCTGGAGAGTCCAGCCACTTAGAGAGGGTGTGGAGCACGAATCACCTGTGTGATCATAGAGCATTACAGCACTTTGGGCATTGTGAGCGCAGCAGTACCTGTGAAGAAATTTTGCATTTGGAAATTTCATTTAAGTACACATTTGAACGTTCACTGGCTACATGCTTGTTCAAGCTTTTCTAGAATTTTTGTTTGGTCATCCTTATTGCTTATATTATTGATGCACAGCACTAGCACTTTTATTTATTTTTTGTATTCGGGTTTGTTTTGCGCTGCGATATATATACTTTGACGTTTGTTATGAACAGCAGCAACAGGCTCAACACTAGTTTATATTATATGCAGCGCTGGCGATTTACTATTTTATAAACTGAGATTAGGAGCACTCCCTTAAAGAGTGCTTCTAATCTCAGCTCGTTGTCTGTATAGAAGACACCGGGGAGCCAGAAATCGTGCCGATTGATAGGGGATCAAATACTTATTTCACTCATTAAAATGCAAATCAATTTAATAAATTTTTTTGAAAGGCGTTTTTCAGGATTTTTTTGTTGTCGTTATGCTGTCTCACTTAAAATAAACCTACCATTAAAATTATAGTCTGATCATTTGTCAGTGGGCAAACATACAAAATCTGCAGGGGGATCAAATACTTTTTTTTCCCCCCACTGTATGCTGGGAACTCTTCCAATAATCAGACTTGTCCTGAAACGCGTTGCAAAGCCAAGCTTAGTGTACTGCTGCTTTTCCCCCCCAGCTCATATGCAGCTGAAAAACAGAGGGCATGTGATCACTTCTAAAAAAAAAAAAAAAAAAAAAAAATTACATTTTTCTAGCTCTATCAAAATGTTTTGCCTTTCATTTATTTTTTTTATTTTTTAACTAAATGGGTTGTTTTACAAATCGCTTTAAGCCTTTAAAACCAATTTAAAGTATAACTAAAAAGGGCAAAACGTTCAGTTTTGGACAAAAAGGAGAGGAATTAAAATGCCTGTCAGTTTGTATTGCTGTCTGTTCCCCATTAAGGAGCTTTACTCCCTGTCTATTTGTCCTGTTTACCGTTATCAGGGTATTTAAATCAAGAAGAGTATGAAAGTAAAAAGTGGGTTGTCACCAGAACAGGAACAGAGGAAATCTTCTGATGAAGACAATAATTCTGGGGACCCCGATGACATTCACGCATTAGCTATAGATAGGAAACAAAAGAGAAACCTCATCTATACACAATGGGGGTTATTTACGAAAGGCAAATCCACTTTGCACTGCAAGTGCACTGAATGTGCACTTTCAAATGCAGTCACTGTAGATCTAAGGAAAATAAAACAGCATTTTTGCTTGCACATGATTGGATGATAAAATCAGCAGAGCTTCCCCTAATTTCAGAGCTTCCCCTCAGATCTACAATGATTTACAGCGACTGCACTTACAGTGCACTTGTATTGCAGAGTGGATTTCCCTTTAGTAAATCAACCCCAATGAGTTATAGCTCTAACTTTAGGAGATTGGACAAGCTTTTGAGGACACACTCCCCTATAACCCTACCCCTCGCTGAGAGTCCTCGGTTTTGAAGCAAGCAATTCAGAGTAACAAGACGACTTTAGGGAGGGTTGTCTGTGTACTGTACTCCAAGATATGGAATTTAGAGTAGGGTTGTCCCGATACCACTTCAAGACAGAGTACAAGTACCGATCCTTTTGTTCAATTACCCGCCGATACCGATTACCAATACTTTAGTTTATGTCATTGTGTCAGTATTTTTTTTATTTACATTTTTTCGTTGTTTTTTTACATGCTTTCTTGGGGGGGGGGGGGATAGATGTGTCTGTTTATTTTAATATGTATTTTTACAATACATTTTTATTTATTGCCATTTTTTTTCTTAGCCCTGTTGGGGGGCTTTGGTGAGATATCGGGGGTCATAACAGACCCCTGACATCTCACCTTTGAGACAGAGAAAGGGACCAAGGACATAGATTCCCCAGTCCCTTGCTCAGCTGCACTGGAAATGAATGGACAGGAGACAGAGGCTCCTAAACCATTCATAAACTGAAGCATCGTAAACACAGTTTATGATGCTCAGTCATATGAATGGACAGAGTCAGTGATCACCGATTTTCATTCGAAAAAGGTAGGAGCCGTGTTTAGCGGCTCCTACCGCCGCTCTCCATCCTGACAGAGAAGGCAGAGGAGGACATGGAGTGGGACACAGAGCAAGGAAGGGGGGGAAGCAGCAGGAAGGGGGGGGGGAAGCAGCAGCACGGAGGGGCGACACGGAGCACAGCAGTGGCACGGAGCGGGAGAGCAGAACGGCAGCGGCACGAAGGGCGAGAGCAGAACGGCAGCGGCACAGAGGGGGGGACCCGGGAGCATGGAGGGAGAGAGCAGAACGGCAGCGGCACGGAGGGGGGACACAGGAGCATGGAGAGAGAGAGAGAGAGCAGAACGGCAGCGGCACGGAGGGGGGACACAGGAGCATGGAGAGAGAGAGCAGAACGGCAGCGGCACGGAGGGGGGGGGGGACACTGGAGCATGGAGGGAGAGAGCAGAACAGCAGCACGGAGGGGGGACACAGGAGCATGGAGGGAGAGAGCAGAACGGCAGCGGCACGGAGGTGGGACACAGGAGCATGGAGGGAGAGAGCAGAACGGAGGGGGGGACACAGGAGCATGGATGGAGAGAGCAGAACAGCACGGAGGGGGGGACACAGGAGCATGGAGGGAGAGAGCAGAACGGCAGCAGCATGGAGGGGGGACACAGGAGCATGGAGGGAGAGAGCAGAACGGCAGCGGCATGGAGGGGGGACAAAGAGCATGAAGGGGGAGAGCAGAAGGGATCGGGGAAATGCTTGGTATCGGTTCCAATACTAGTATCGGTACAACCCTAATTTAGAGATAAGCCCAAATTCCTCTTAGACCCCATTCACACCTGAGCGTTTTGTAGCCTGAAGCTACAAAATGCTGGAGGGGAAAAAATCTGTTATTCTCTATGGAGATGGTTCACATCTCCACTCCAAAACGCCTGAAGCCAGAAGCTCCAAAACGCTTGAAGCTCAAACAAGTTCTGGGATTTTTTTTTTTTTTTTTTCAGGCAGATTTGGGTGTTTTTCTGCTTTTTACATTGTGACCTTTTGGCCTGTACAAAATCGTGGCAAAACGAGGTAAAAAACGCCACAAAAATCGCTGCAAACCGCAGTAAATTTTCGCGACTTTCTGCCTGAAAACGCTATGCTCAGGTGTGAATGGGGCCTTATTGTAAATCATACAGGATACAGGCAACTTTTTCATACACTACGAAACATCACAAAGCAATGCATACAAGGGTTAAAATTACCTTTAACCACTTCCATACAGGGCATTTTCACCCCCTTCCTGCCCAGACCAATTTTAGTTTTCAGCGCTGTTGCGTTTTGAATTACAATTGCGCGGTCATGCAAAACTGTACCCAAATGACATCTATGTTTTCCCCCCCCCCACAAAATAGAGCTTTCGTTTGGTGGTATTTGATCATCTCTGCGGTTTTTATTTTTTGCGCTATAAACAAAAGAGCAAACATTTTGAAAAAAACACTATTTTTAACTTTTTGATTTAATAAATATCAAATATTTTTATTTATTTTTTTAAACATTTTTTCCTCAGTTTAGAGGTCTAAACCGAGGAAATTTTTTTTATTTTTTTTTGATATTTATTAAATCTTTAGTCCGATACGTATTCTTCTACATATTTTTGGTTAAAAAAAAAAAAAAAAATCGCAATAAGTGTACATTGATTGGTTTGCGCAAAAGTTATAGCATCTACAAAATAGGGGATAGATTTATGGCTTCTCTTTTTACTAGTAATGGCGGCGATCTGAGATTTTTATCGTGACCGTGAGATTGCGGCGGACATATCGGACACTTGACACGTTTTTGGGACCATTCACATTTATACAGCGATTAGTGCTATAAAAAACTGCACGGATTACTGTGTAAATTTGACTGGCAGGGAAGGGGTTAACACTAGGGGGTGCTGAAGGGGTTAATATGTTCCCTAAAGTGTGTTCTAACTGTAGGGGGAGGGGGACTCACAAGGGGAGGAGACCGATCTGTGTTCCTCTGTACTGGGAACACACATAGGTCTTCTCACCTCTGACAGGAGGTATAAATAAGAGGAGGAGATGGACAGCCGCACTCCAATAAAGTGTAAAAAATGGTGCCTTTTATTCCAGTAAAACAAAAACTACAACAGCAAAAAAAAAAAAAAAAATGCAAACAGTGGGGTAACAGAGCTGACGCGGTTCACATTGATGACCGGCGGTGGATCTGTGTGTTTACACACACACACACACACACACACATCCACACTCCTGTCGTGATTGCCGGCAATCGCGGGTGCCCGGCGGACACGATGCAAAGGACGCCATATGACATCCACTCTGAGGGAGAGCCAGTTCCTGCCGATGTCATGAAGGGGGGGGGTAGAGAAGGAGGCAATAAACTCAGGCCCGGAGTGCAACTGCAAGAACAAGCGTGAACATGCACCTGGTAAAAAAAAGAAAAAGAAAAGAGCAGCAAGTGGTGGCCTTACATAGCTGGGCGACAGAGACTTGGTGCCTTAAGGCCCAGGATGCTTTAGGAGATCTGGTGGAGTGTGTGAGTAGGCAGTGTTTGTCTTAGAACAAAAGCTCTAGTGGTCAAATCCCTTATCCACTTAGCAAATTGTGGATTTTGAGGCAGAGTGCTCCTTTTGAGGATCAGAGGAGAGGACAAACAGGAAATATGTTTGTCAAATGGAAGCAGTAGCTCAAATACAATGCAATGATTCGGACAACGTCCATATAGAGAGTGACTGCCTTTGAACGTTTAGGAGCAGGGCACAAAGATAGCAAAACAATGTCCCCATTTAGATGGAATGCTAAAACCACATTTGGAAGGAAGAATGGTCCCTGGCATAATACAACCTTGTTGTGAAATAAGAGGATGAACTCTTAGCAGGGAAGTGCCAGTAGATCTGAGACATGCCTAACAGATGTGATGGCCACCAGAAAATCTTCTTT
>NC_053490.1:189252371-189294871 GCF_905171775.1 Rana temporaria
CTATCTCTATCTCTATCTATCTCTATCTATCTATCTATCTCTATCTCTATCTATCTATCTATCTATCTCTATCTCTATCTATCTCTATCTATCTATCTATCTCTATCTCTATCTATCTATCTATCTATCTCTATCTATCTATCTCTATCTATCTATCTCTATCTATCTCTATCTATCTATCTATCTATCTCTATCTATCTCTATCTATCTCTATCTATCTATCTCTATCTATCTCTATCTATCTCTATCTATCTCTATCTATCTCTATCCACTCTTCCTCTATTTGGTCTCATCTGTCCACAAGACGTTTTTTTCCCAGAAGGATTTTGGCTTACTCAAGTACATTTTGGCAAACTGTAGTCTTGCTTTTTTAGGTCTGTGTCAGCAGTGGGGTCTTCCTGTGTCTCCTGTCCTGACGACGGATAGTTGGTACTGATGCTCCCTGAGCCCTGCAGGACAGCTTGAATTTCTTTGGAACTTGTTTGGGGCTGCTTATCCACCATCCGGACTATCCTGCATTGCAACCTTTCATCAATTTTCTCTTCCGTCCATACCCAGAGAGATAAGTTACAGTGCCATGGGTTGAAAACTTCTTGATAATGTTGCGCACTGTGAACAAAGGCAAATCTAGATCTCTGGAGATAGACTTCTAACCTTGAGATTGTTGATATTTTTCTACAATTTTGGTTCTCACGTCCTCAGACAATTCTCTTCTCTTTCTGTTGTCCATGCTTAGTGTGGCGCACACAGACACAATGCAAAGACTAATGAACTTATCCGCTTTTTATCTGCTTTCAGGTGTGATTTTTATATTGCCCACACCTGTTGCTTGCCCCAGGTGAGATTAACCACTTGCCGACCGCGCTATAGCAAAAATACTGCTACAGCGCGGTCGAGTTACTCTGACAGGACGTCCCTGGGACGTCCTCGTGCACTTCCGCGTTTGCGCGTCCCCTGGGGCGCGCTCGCGGAAGTGTCCGTGCATCACGGATGACGGTAAATTGCCGCTGATCGCGGCCGTTTACCACGTGAACGCTCCGTCAAATGACGGAGCGATCACTTGTAAACAAACCGCCGTCATTTGATGACGCCGGTTCCTCCCTCTCCTCTCTGTACCGTTCGGTACAGAGAGGGGGGAGGGGGGAGCGGGTGTCAGCAGTGCTGTGGCTGGATCTGTGACAACTGCAGTCACAGATCCAGCCATCCTTCCCTGCGCAATACTCTGCAATAACCCATACTCTGCCTGCCATACCCCCAATACTCTGCCTGCCATACCCCCAATACTCTGCCTGCCATACCCCCAATACTCTGCAATACCCCAATACCCTGCGCAATACTCTGCAATGCCCCCATACTCTGCAATGCCCCCAATACTCTGCAATGCCCCACCATGCCCCAATACCTGCAATGCCCCCAATACTCTGCAATGCCCCCAATACTCTGCAATGCCCCCAATACTCTGCAATGCCCCCAATACTCTGCAATGCCCCCAATACTCTGCAATGCCCCAATACTCTGCAATGCCCCCAATACTCTGCAATGCCCCCAATACTCTGCAATGCCCCCAATACTCTGCAATGCCCCCAATACTCTGCAATGCCCCCAATACTCTGCATATATAATGTTTTGGGGTTCTATGTAATTTTCTAGCAAATAAATGGTGATTTTTTCCATGTAGAATGTCAAAGAAATGTCAAAATTGGCCTGGGTGCTCCAGAACGCCTGATGGTGCTCCCTGCATGTTGGGCCTCTGTATGTGGCCACGCCGTGTAAAAGTCGCACACTTGGGGTATCGCCATACTCGGGAGGAATAGCAGAATGTGTTTAGGGGTGTCATTCGTGGTATGCATATGCTGTGTGTGAGAAATAACCTGCGAATATGACAGAAACAAGTTTTTATTTATTTATTTTTACAGAATTTTCTGTCGTTTTTCTTTTATAGCGCAAAAAATAAAAAACCCAGAGGTGATCCAATACCAACAAAAGAAAGCTCTATTTGTGTGAAAAAAAGGACAAAAATTTCAAATGGGTACAATGTTGTATGACTGAGTAATTGTCATTCAAATTGTGAGAGCACCGAAAGCTGAAAATTGGTCTGGTTAGGAAGAGGACTTAAAGCGGTCCTCCACCCTAAAGTGGAGTCCCGCTGATCGGAACCCTCCCCCCCTCCGGTGTCACATTTGACACCTTTCAGGGGGGAGGGGGGTGCAGACACCTGTCTAAAGACAGGTATTTGCACCCACTTCCGGCCACACGCTACGGGCGAAAGACGGGCATTCCGTCACATCCCGTCTGTCGCCCGTTGTGTGCTGGGAACACTCGGCTCCCAGCACACAGCGTGTGAGCCAATCGGCGGGCGCAGCGCGACTCGCGCATGCGCCGTAGGGAACCGGGCAGTGAAGCCGCAGCGCTTCACTTCCTGGTTCCCTCAGCGTGGATGGCGGGGGGAGCAGCAGAGTGACGAGCGATCGCTCGTGCTCTGCTGCGATCGGCGCTGGACTCCAGGACAGGTAAGTGTCCTAATATTAAAAGTCAGCAGCTGCAGTATTTGTAGCTGCTGTCTTTTAATATTTTGTTCCCGTGGCACATCCGCTTTAAGTGCCCAGTGGTCAAGTGGTTAAAGGAGCATCACATGCTTGAAACAATCTTACTTATCCGCAATTTTGAAAGGGTGCCAAGAATTTTGACCAGCCCATTTTTGGAGTTGTGTGGCTTTTTTTCCTCCCTTTGTTGTTTTGTTCCAATACACACAAAGGGAATAAACGTGTATAGCAAAACATGTGTTACTGCAATACTTTTCGGTGAGAAATGCTCGATTTTCTAAAGAAATTTCTGGGGTGCCAACAATTTCGGCCACGACTATGTATGTATGTATGTATGTATACACACATTATATACACACAGTAAATGAAAGTAGAGTTATGTATAGACCGTAGAGTGAGTTATGTATGAAGCAGTGTCCGCTGAAGGTTTTCAAAAAATGTGGTTTGTTTTTTTGCAAGGCAGAAAGAATCAAGCTCCAAGGGGAGCACAGGGTCCTCTAAGTGGGGCCTAATTGAAGAAACAACTTGGATAAAAGGTTTCTTATGAGGGAAAGTGAAGCTAGAGATCTTTGAAAAAGGAGGGATAAGGCCTCCGTGAGGTGACCAAGCACATGATAGGCCTTCATGGGTGATATATACCACTGTGGTGGCATTGTCTGACTGTACTTAAAATTAGCTGCCCCTTTAGAAGGGAGATCCAGTGCTGGTGGGACAGCCTGAAGCAGCATCAGACGCAACCTTTTATGTACTCAAAATTAATTAAGAACGCAAAATAAGATGACGATTATGAAAACGGAAACCCGTAGAGCAAAAAGGGTTTGCAACAACCATGACAATGCTAATGTGATCTGCTGCTCACATTAACAGGATACCATTAACATGAATAAAGGTGATAAACTGGGTGTAAATGAGAAAAAATTAAAAAAAAAAAGGGTATGCAAAGAGATGCATCTCATCTCTTCATCTGTCCCACAAGTTCAGTCTACACTCTATACTATGTCTCCTGAAATATAATGTATCCACAAATAAAAGGTAATTTATCTTGAAATGTAGCCAACAGTATGTTATTTATCATTATGCATTATAGCTTTGACTTTACCAGTGAGAACTGGATAGACGGGGACCTAGAAAATTTTTATCCTGGTTGCTAAGAATATGAAGAAATTTCAATGAGGCTTGCCACAGGTTATTTTTTTAGGATCATCTGGGTCAAATTATAGATAAAATGATAAACTCGTTAACCGATGTCTTCGATTTACCATCATCCTCATGTAACCCTGGCTGTTGTGAACTGTGTTCCCATGTCTCGCCTAATAAACTTTTGAAAAAAAAAAAAAAAAAAATCAAAACTCAGATCCATAATCTCTTGACCTTCATGCATGGCCACCAGATGTTTCCGCATCCCAAAAAACATGTTGGGGAGGCGCCTGAAGTATATAATATATTTTTTTAAACTGTAAAAAGTTGATAGAATATTTAGTAGGAGATTTCTTGAATGTAACTGAGAAAAGGGAACTTCTTCGAAGGAGGCCACCATTCCCAAATCTATCTTACTGTGGGATTTCTTTCAGATCAAAAGTTGTCCAGCATGAGCTTTTGGAGAAAGATCATTCATTTCTTGAAGACAGACCTTTGCTTGAGACATATCTGAAATTGAACTCAAATGCTCTAGGCAAATAGAGGACTGGCAAGCTAATGATGTGCACAAAAGCAGAGCAATGAAAAAAATAAAAAAAATATGATCTGCCACTATAAAGAAAATGCTGATGTGGTGGGTAAATAGCAACATGTACATAGGCATCCTGGATGTCTACAGATGCCACGTTCCCCTTGTCTCAGAGAGGCAATTACTGATCGTGCGGATTCCATACAAATGTTTGGAATGTGAAGGGATTTGTTGAAGGGTTTTAAGTCCAGGTTAGGATGTATACTACCGTTGGGTTTTGGTATAGTAAACATGATTGAATTGAATCCCTTGAACTTGTCCTGTGGTGGTACTGTTAAAACAACTCCCTGGGACAAGAGGTAGTTCAGGGCCTTTATCAAATTTGACTGCACGTGAACAGTGTTTGGTTGACTTGACAGAAAGAAATTGGTGAGGAGGTAGAATATTGAACTCTATCTTGTATCCTGGGATGTCAGTGGTCCAGAAGGATGCAAACTGCAACAGACATCCTCAGATTTTTAGGAGGGGGCCCCTTTATTGTGAAGAGGGCTTTATGCCCTTTGGAGGCCAATACTTGTGCCGAAAAAAGGCCTGAACTTAGGCCTTTAAATTTTAAACCTGTGAAGAGGGTGGAGGTGCTCTGTGTTTAGAGGAACTAGGAACACCTGAAGAAGCGTTCTATGTTACCCTTCTCCAAGGAGAGAAGGCTTATTTAATGAATTGAGCAACTGCTTCACCAAACAGGCAGGTTGGGCAACAATGCAGTTTTATGCCGATACTTACCAATGTTTGAGTATTCTTGCAAGCATTCTCTTGGTGGTGGTAAGCTTGATCTGGGAGTGCCAGTAGGGAGCTAGACTGCTTCTGTTGAGTCCATGAGCAATATGTCAATTGCCTTAACTCTTATAGTCTGGAGGTACATTTTTATGGTAAGCTGCTATGATTGGTGGTGGCGACATGTAGCAGTGGATCTGGAATTGATGGTTCACAACACAGGTCTGTTTTGTGACCAAGAGATTTGTGATGACCTTGACACAAACTGAATTTCTATATACATCTTGTGATGAACATTAACACTTTTATTTGGATTGGTTACATTTATGCATTTCATTGTTTTTATTTATAATTTTGTCATGTATTTTCTTTGATGCACATGAACACCTGTTTGAATTTATAAGATTTCTCACTTTATTGTCCTTTGAGCACTTTGTAACAGTTATATATTTAAAAAAAGGACAACACCGCTTTTTTGGTACAGTTTGTGTATTTGGCTATTTCGATTTGCAGCAGTCCCCTAGATTATTAATGGTTTGGGACACCGAGCGCAGGTAGCCCACATATACAAGTTTAGTTTGACCAGCCTTTAGCCAGAGAATATGAACAGAAATTGGAGCCATTCTGTATATATGTCTTATGATGTGTTCCAGGGCATCTAAACAAAAAAAAAAAAAAAGAAGAGGAGCAGATGTAAGGTGTTGTAAATGCTCTGCAACTGCCTGATCCTGAAAAACAGGGTCACACTGGTTATTCATTGTTTCAATCCAGTTAGTGATGGTTTGATATACTAAAATATCAGCCAGAGCTGGTTGCAGGGCTGGGGTAAATAACTTTTAAAAGCATCTCAACATTTTCTGTCCACAGAGAAAGATGGAACATCAATGGGTACAACAAGATGTTAAAGTGGTTGTAAACCCAAAATTTCATCTTTGCATATCATTTTGTCGTTTTTTTTTTTTAACAATGAATTGCCATGAGTAATTTTTTCTGTACCTGCCTCCTGTCCATGTTATCGATATTTTCTTGAGTGATTACGTATACCCCGCATGCGCCGTTTCATCCTTCATTCCGGCAAGCTGAGACCTGGCTGGAAAGATTCAGTGTCAATGTCAGGGCTGCGTCATTTCCTGTTTTAGACGTCAGCCCCGACATCCTGCGATACTACATGCACAAGATCATCATGGTTACCATGTGACCAGTATGTCACATGGTACAGGAGAGACAGACGGCAGACAGACAGCCAGTTTTAAAGTCATTGGAATGTGTCTGAGGAATGTGCTTACACAGCGTGCTCCCAGAGGTATTGTCACTCCTTTCTGAAGCACGCTGTGATTTATTTTCTATACGTTTCCATAGTAACCGGAAACGAGGCTTGAAATATCTCTTTACTAGTGCGCATGCGTGGGATTATCGAGAGGACGTTCTGTGGGCGGAAATACAAAGCAGATTTAGATGCAAAAGACCACAGTGAAGATGGCGCTGGCGAATATACTGAAATAAGGTTTGGATTATTAAGAACATATGCAGTAAGCGAACATTTTTATATATACACAAAGTGGTCATTCGATTCATACTTAATTTGCCTTTCAGAATATTATGAATATAGTATTGATGTGTGTGGGTTTACAACCGCTTTAAGGAAAGACAGCAGGGTCAGTGACAAGAATGGCTCACTTTTTTGTAACTTCTAACTCGATAGAGGTATACAGAAAAGATTTTTGGGGGTGAAAAAATCCTCTCAGGAGTGGCCCAATGGTCATAGACTGCAGATTCTGTTAGAGAATGTTTTAGTAGACTTAGTAGGTCTCTCTGTGCCCAAAAGAAGACATGGCAAGACGGAGAAGAGTCCACCTTTATAATGCCAAGGCTTTTATGGACATAGGCAGCTTGTCAACTTTAGTATGCATATTGCTTCAATATAGCGACAGTGTCGGGGAGAGAAGTCTTCTGCTTCCTCCAAACTGCTTCTACATTCTCTTCATTACCCTCTGAGTCAGCATCCTCTGGGATCCAAATATCAGGGTCTGGACCAAGATGCATGAAATAAAGCCATAATCTGGCCAAGAAACTGACAAAGATAAAGAAAATTCTGCTTTTGTTAAACAGACAATGTCCAAAATAGAGAAAGAATCAACACTGATGTGAAAAACCAGTTCATGCTCAGGTTTCAAGGGACTCATCGTCACTCTGAGGCTGAGTGTTGTGCAGACTTTTCACAGAGTAAACGTTCTCCTGCTGTTTAGAATTGCATATGTTTCAGCAGGCCTTCGTCATAGCTACAAGTGAGGGTATTCCCCTTTGGGGTACTCCGAGTGTGGGAGATAGGAAAGTATGCCCGGTAGGCGTATGCGGTAACCCAGGTGTAGAGTGTTCTGTAATTAATTCTTGTGGTAAAATAAGCACCCGAGTACCTTAAAAAGGAATCCAGGTAAAAATGGCAGGAAAATCTTCGACCAGTGGTATGATGCAACACCTGGTCATCCACAGGAGATTGAGCTTTGCGTGAATGAATTTTAGCACAGAGTTTGAAAAGTTTTCACCGTGACGTGAATGCATCCCAAACAAAGCCCCGTTTTTACAAAGCAATGGTCAATTATAAGTGTGGCCCTGTCTTAGCTGTTCTTGAGGTCTGGGCTTCCCCATCATGGTGTCGGGGTCAAAGGGTCTTTAAGGACTTTGTTCCAATGTGTTGACCATAGTCCTGAGCGTTGCCCCAACTGCAAAGGTAACCACCCAATGTGGGATCCAGTGCCCAAAGCAACATTACAGGCTGTGCCCACAGCATGGAGTTTGGATATAGCTCTCAAGGTTTTACTGTGGTTGCATTCATCCAGATACTCCGCTTCTGTAGACAGTGAGGTTGACTGAAAAATTCTTTAAGAAAATAGTAAAAAATAAATAAATAAAAGCCTCATGCAACTATGCAGTGGGGTAGGGTTACAGGGGAGCTGCCCCAGGTGAATGTCCTCAAAAGCTTGGTGTTTAATCACCTGAATGTGCAAAGAGCTATGACCCATGTTGTATGAATAATTTGCCCGTGTCCTGTACTGTAGACATTAAGATAAAATGTTCTGCCTTTAGTTCTACTTTACCCTGACAGCTCATAGGAGGATGTGAAAATAATAAGTGTGCTTGCAAATCGTTGGAAAAAAGTACAGTTCCAATCAGGGTGATCTCACCACTCCCTCGGTTACATCCACAGCTGGGGGTTGCAGTACCTGACAGTTAAAGGGGGCTTGTAGATAAAGAAAAGCACCCCACCCTGCTACATGGAAAATGCGTTTCCACTGCCTACATCATTTGTGTCATGCGTCCCATTTCAAAAAAGTTGGGAGCTATGCAATTCGGTTTACATATAGTGTAAACCCAAGTACCAGAAAATGTTGAAGCTTTTAATAGGTTCTTTTGCCAATTGACCTATCTAAAAAAAATAAAAAAAAAAACTGTATTTACAAGAGTATGCCAATATATAAAGCATCTCCCTGAATTTCAGTACACAATCACTATAGTTATTAAAGTCAAGATAAAAACTAGTCTTCAGTGTTTTCATTTTTACATGCTGCACAAGAGAATATGACACAAAGGCATAGTAACCAGTTAAACCTTCAAAGAAAATTCCCTTCTAAAAAAGGTCTGAGCTTGGGTGTTGTTAGGAAACGGCTTGGCTCATTTTAAGATCCCAACCAATGTTTCCCCATTCTTAACAGCCTTTGAAAGATATCTTTAAACCAGACTTCCTGTAGCCACAGTAACTTGCATAGATTGTTATTGTATTTTAATACTTTTGACACTATACAAACACAGATCCAAGTAGCTGAACATGAAACGAAGGGACAACACTAGGAAAGGAAATATTTGTTCTAACTCTGCAAATAAATGTGAATAGAATACATTAGGTGTTCTGCAAGAATTAAAACACTAGAATTATGCCCTCTCATTTCTTCATTTCACAGACAAAATGCTAATGTGTTTATGATCATGATGAAATTTAGGTGTGTTGAAAAAAAAAAAAAATTGTGTTCTACGAAAAAGCACATTAAATGATATAAAAAAAAAAAAAAAAAAAAGTTTTAATAAATATGTAAAAAGTCAAAAAATATAAAAATCTGCACAAAGGACATTACTTAACGACCCCTTCACGCCGATATACGTCGGCAGAATGGCACGGCTGGGCACATCAACGTATAGGTATGTTGTCCTTTAAGCCCAGCCGTGGGGTCGCGACCCGGTCCGAAGCTCCGTGACCGCTGGGACTCGCGGACCCGATCGCGGCTGGAGTCCCGCGATCGGTCCCCAAAGCTGAAGAACGGGGAGAGCCGTGTGTAAACACGGCTTCCCCGTTCTTTACTGTGGCTGCAGCATCGATTGTGTCATCCCTTTTATAGGGGGACACAATCGATGACGTCACACCTACAGCCACACCTTCCTACAGTTGTAAACACACTTCAGGTCACACATAACCCCATCAGCGCCCCCTGTGGTTAACTCCCAAACTGCAATTGTCATTTTCACAACAAACAATGCATTTTTTGCTGTGAAAATGACAATGGTCCCAAAAAATTTGTCAAAATTGTCCGAAGTGTCCGCCATAATGTCGCAGTCACGATCGCTGATCGCCGCCATTATCCCCTATTTTGTAAACGCTATAAATTTTGCGCAAACCAACCGATAAACGCTTATTACGATTTTTTTTACCAAAAATAGGTAGAATACGTATCGGCCTAAACTGAGGGAAAAAAAATGTTATTTTTATATATTTTTGGGGGATATTTATTATAGCAAAAAGTAAAAAATATTGAATTTTTTTCAAAATTGTCGCTCTATTTTTGTTTATAGCACAAAAAATAAAAACCGCAGAGGTGATCAAATACCAACAAAAGAAAGCGCTATTTGTGGGGAAAAAAAGGACGCCAGTTTTGTTTGGGAGCCACGTCGCACGACCGCGCAATTGTCTGTTAAAGCGACGCAGTGCCGAATCGCAAAACCTGGCCTGGGCATTTAGCAACAAAATGGTCCGGGGCTTAAGTGGTTAATAATCTAATCTAACGTATCCCTTCTGCTGCTGGCTTCTGCATTCATGTTTCATTCATAGAAGCTGTAGTATGAATGAATGAATGGATGGAAGTGCTGGGTGGAAGCGGTGGGTTATCAGGCACTCTTGATGAGTGCCTGGCACAGCTCCCTTCGTTTTACGAACCGTCATCGCACAGAAAGATTATAGCAGCGGGGGGAGGAGGAGGATAAAGATTTCAAGGAATCCAAAAGCCAGCAGCGCAAGACGGTCAACCAGGCTGTCTGGTTTTTCCCAATCGATCAGTGCTTCTGCTATGGCTGGCAGCACTGATCAGTATATTCTCAACGCTGGGAAGTCTTCCTGTTGTCAGAATATGATAACTCAGTGGAAGTGATTTTCCCCATCCACCATGAATGTGTGGATAGGGGAAAATCGGGTAATTTTTTCAATGAACCTGCGGGTTGAACAAAAAATAAAATAAAAATATTACAGTATAAGCTACCTAAAGCCCCGTACACACGATCGGACCTTTCCGACCAAAATCAAAATCGGAATTCCATCGGAGTAAAAGAGAACATGTTCTCTCTCTGAACTCCGATGCAATTCATCGGAATTTCCGATGGAATTAATCTGATGGGGCATACACACGGTCAGAATTTCCGATGGAAAATGTCAGTCGGACTTTTTCCCATCGGAAATGCAGATCGTGTGTACGGGGCTTTAGGCTGTTCACTGGGGAATCTTCTGGCTGGCAGTCATTATAGGGTCAAGAAGTCATCAGTTGCTGCAACGCTGATGGCTTGTAATCCTAAATAAAAAAAAACAGACAGGGCGCTGATGAGCGCTCCTGTAGTTCATTTATAGGCCTTGCGGGTTTAAACAGACAGGCTGTATGAAGGTACAGGCAGAAGCTGCAGGACCTGTCTGCAGAAGTCTGACCATTGCACCCCTGATCCACTGATCACAGTTGTAATGCTTTCAAGGTGCCTGCAAGAATTATTTTTTTTTTTTATAAATGCACACTTTTTCCTGCAAAAATATGTGCATATAATTACTTCTCCAAAAGGTGAACTTATCCATATATCCATATATATATATATATATATATATATATATATATATATATATATATATATATATATATATATATATATATATATATATATATATATATATATATATATATATATATATATATATATATATATATATATATATATATATATATATATATATATATATGGATATATATATATATATATATATATATATATATATATATATATATATCTATATCTATACACACACACACACACACACACACACACACACAAAATTAGAATATCAAAAAGTAAATTTGAGTAATTTAACCACTTCGTTACCGAGCCTGTTTTTCAGATTCAGTGTTTACGAGACTAAAACTGTTTTTTTTGCTAGAATATTACTTAAAACCCCCAAACATTATATTTTTTTTTCTAACACCCTAGAGAATAAAATGGCAGTCATTGCAATACTTTTTGTCACACCGTATTTGCGCAGCGTTCTTACAAGCGCACTTTTGGAAAAAATTCACTTTTTTAAATTAAAAAATAACACAACAATAAATTTGGCCCAATTTTTTTATATATTGTGAAAGATAATGTTACGCCGAGTAAAATGATACCCAACATGTCACGCTTAAAAATTGCGCCCGCTCGTGGCATGGCGTCAAACTTTTACCCTTAAAAATCTCGATAGGCGACGTTTAAAAAATTCTACAGGTTGCATTTTTTGAGTTACAGAGTAGGCCTAAGGCTAAAATTATTGCTCTCGCTCTAACGATCGCGGCGATACCTCACTTGTGTGGTTTGAATACCGTTTTCATATGTCGGCGCTACTCGCGTATACGTTCGCTTCTACGCGCGAGCTCGTCGGGGCGCTTTAAAAAAAAATTTTTTTGCTTTTCGCATTTATTTTTAGTTATTTTACAATTTTTAACACTGAACTAAAAAAAAAATAAAAAATTATCACTTTTATTCCTATTACAAGGAATGTAAACATCCCTTGTAATAGAAAAAAGCATGACAGGTCCTCTTAAATATGAGATCTGGGGTCAAAAAGACCTCAGATCTCATATTTGGGCTTAAATGCAAAAAAAAAAAATAAAAATTTTTGGAAATGTCATTTTTTCAAATGACAAAAAAAAAAAATGTCTCTTTAAGAGGCTGGGCGGGACTGACGTTTTGACGTCACTTCCACCCAGCAGAGCTATGGGGGACGGGCGAAGGAGATTTTTCCTTCAGTCTCGTCCCCGCTCAGCTGCCGGATGGTCGCGATCCCCTCCGCCGCTACCGACGGCTCCGGTAAGCGGCGGAGGGCGCGGGACAGCGGTGGGAGGGGGGGCCCCTCTCCCGCCACCGATAACGGCGATCTCGCGGCGAATCCGCCACAGAGACCGCCGTTATCGTGTACAGGACCGTCGGCACTAAAGATGGATACCTTAGTTGTGGCAGCAGCTGCTGCCGTTACTGAGATATCCATCTTTAAAATCAGGACGTCTTTTGACTATGGGCCAGTAAGCAAGTGGTTAATAAGTGAAAGTAATATTTTAAAAGAAAGCTTGTATAACAGTGTAAATTTGCTGTCCACTAAAAAGGACTAAAACACACAGACAATAATGTCTAAACTGCTGGCAACAAGCATGTCTCCTGACCTAAACCCTATTGAGCATCTGTGGGGGATCCTAAAACAGAAGGTGGAGGAGCGGCAAGGTATCCAACATCCACCAGCTCAGTGATGTCATAACGGAGGAGTGGAAGAGAACTCCAGTTGCAACATGTGAAGCTCGGATGAACCCCATGTCCAAAGGGGTTAAAGCAGTGCTGGAAAATAATGGTGGCCACACAAAATAGACACTTTTGGACAATTTTCACTTAGGAGTGTACTCTTGTTTCCAGTGGTTTAAACAATAATGACTGCGTGTTAAAGCGGAGTTCCAACCACAATTAGTATTTTTTAAATGTATGTCCTTTCATCCTGCGTTTTTATAATATAAATCTGGTCACTTACTATTTTACAATCCACCGCCGATCCGCATAGATATTCAAAAAAAGATAGTTCATAAAACTATATCTACACCGTTGTCATTTTGCTTGTGGGCATTGTGAAGCCTACAGGCACTTACTTCCTGGAAGTCTTGGATGGGGAGTGATAATTGGACAGCGCACTGCATCCTGGGAAATGATGACACACATTCCCAGGAGCATTAGAGGGAGATGATGTCAGAATCCTAGGTGGATTCAAAGGCAGATTTTATGGGACCGCATAGCAACAGGCATTTCCAGATGATTTTTTTTTTTTTTTTTTTTTTTAGTCGCAAGCTAGAGTTTAAAGCAAAATTGTTTTTTTGATGGAACCTCCACTTTAAAGTTATTTTGAGGGGACCGCAAATTTACAAGCTGTACACTCACTATATTACATTGTAGCAAAGTGTCATTACTTCAGTGTTGCCAGATGAAAAGATATAAAATATTTACATGAATGTGAGGGGTGTACTGTAGATGCGTTTCACACAGAGTGATAATGTATGTTTCAAGCATTTCTTTATTTAATTTTTCCAATTATAGCTTACCGTTAGTGAAAATCCCAATTTCAGTGTGGGCAGGTGCCAAGTCTTGCTGAAAAATGAAATCAGCATCTCCAAAAAACTGGTGAGCAGAGGGAAGCATGAAGTGCTCTAGAATTTCCTGGTAAAGGGCTGAGCTGACCTTGGAGTTAATAAAACACACAGTAAACCAACATCAGCAGGTGACATGGCTCCCCAAATCATCACGGACTGTTGAAAGTTTTGCATTTCATTTGGAAAGAAGAGTGGAGAGGCACAGAATCCAAGTTGCATGAGGTCCAGTGTGAAGTTTCCACAGTGATTTGGGGAGCCATTTCATCTGCTGGTGTTGGTCCTCTATGTTTGATCAAGTCCAAAGCCAACATTTCTGTATTAAAAACCTTTTTTTTTTTTTTATTGGTTTTATGTATAATTCTAATTTCTGGAGATACTGAATTTGGGGATTTCACTAGCTGCAAGCCATAAATTATCAAAATTAAAATAAAGAAATGCTTGAAATATACCACTCTGTGTAATGCATAAAAAAAACAAAAAAAAACAAACACTTTTTGAATTGAATTACTAAAATAACTTTTTGAGGTTATCCAAATTTTATGAGCTGCATCTGTATAACTGCATCAAAATCTGTGTTATCCAGTGGCATATGAAGGGTGGGGGGTGCACCCGCTGGGTGGGCTGTGGCCTGGTACCGGATTAGCATGCTAGTATGAGTCAGCATACACGGTGCAAGCAACAGCAGTGTTTACAAAAGGAAGTGCAGCAGGGACAGCCAGGAGGAATGCGAACACAGAAAGAAGCATGGTGTATATGGAACCTGCCGGGTTACATTGTAAATGTGCTGTACAATGATGAACGTGCCTGTACTGAAAGGTTCTGTATTGTGGAGGGGGGGGGGATATATTTTCTGAGTTGCCTGTACTAGGGAACATCTGTACTATGGGGGTGATTTTTACTGGGAAGAGAGGGGCATTTTAGTTGTACTCTGTAAAGTGGCCTGTGCGTTAACTACTCCTGACCCCTGCACTATGGCCACAAATTTATAAAGACTGGAGAAGACATAATCTGGAGCTGCTGTGCATGGCAATCAGCTTATAGCTTTCATCTTCAAAGCTTACCTGAACAAGCTGAAGATCGAAGCTGACTGGTTGCCATGCACAGCTCGTCAAGATTCTGGTTGTTCCAGTTTTGATAAGTCCTCCCCACTGTGTTTTACATTTCGTAACCCTGACTACTGAACTATTTTTCACTCCTAAAGTTCTACTGTAAGGTAGGCTGTGTGTAGAAAAGCATTGGTAATGGAACCATTTTATTCAAATTGGTGTACTAAGGTTTATACTTGTCTGTTACACTTTGTGGGTAAAAGGACTGTTTACTTTGCCCTTTTAAGCCCTCCCATTGTATGGCAAAATGGGGGGGGGCAGCAAAGGGGATGGTTGTAAAAAAAAAAAAAAGGGGGGGGGGGCGATTGGCTCCAGGTGCCAGATACACCACTGACATTTTCCCATACCCAAGCAGCCAGTAGCTAGCCTGTTTAGCTTTTTGAGATCGACAGATTTTGCTGTTTGTTAGTAACAAGTCTCCTACCACCAGCACACTGCCATCCCTTTGCTCCCATTGATACTTGAAGCAGTCCCTCTCCTACATGCTAAAAGGACACATGTTATTACAGAAAGGCATTCACCAAGTTTACACAATATATAAAGCAAATACGATATAAGCATTAATTACAGAATTCTACTGACCTTCTCCTCTGTATTGTATGCAGTTGAATACTGGACATGTGATGCAAACCAACAACATCTTGCCCAGGATGCAGAATGCTGAAAATAAATAAGCCAAAACAAGATTAGAATTAAAAAATTATACTAAAAGGTTATTTTTTTTTTTTTAGTTCAAATAAAAATATTGCTTGGTAAGGGGGCACCAGTGTGCGCACACACACTTCCGAAACTGGCTCCCTCTCAGGAGTTTGACTGACAACAGCAGGAGCAAATGACTCCCGCTGCTCTCAGTCTCATGTGAATCCAGGAAGAGAGAGAAAAAAAAAAAAAGAGGTGCTGTAGTCGACAAAGCAAGGGGTCGGTGAAAGGAGTGCGGTAAATGTTTAGGGGTGGGGAGTTTACTTTGATGCATAGAATGCATTAAAGATAAAAAAAAAAAAAAAAAAAAAAACACTGAACACCACTTTGAAATCGTGCATGATTTCAAGGCCGCATTTCAGTCCGACTTCGGGGGCAAATGGAAAGACATCTGTGCGGGTTCATGCACAGATGTCTATTGAAATCGCACCAAACGTCGCCAAAAGTAGTGCAGGAACTAATTGTGGAAATTGGTGCGTCGCACTGATTGGGATGGTCCTATTGCCAGCAATAGTCTCCAATTTGACCTGTCAAATCGCTCCAATGTGAACAGAGCTTAGAACCACTTTAATTAAAGTATAAAGGAATTAGTACACCTGTTGTCAAATGTAATTGCTCCCTGTGGCAAATTGCCCTCTCTATATGTGCTTACCGGTCTCATCGAAAGAGAAGTAAAAGAAAATCCCAAATTTTGGGTTGTCCCTACAAAAGTAATAGAGGAGAAATCTTTCAATGGGGGACACTAGTTCTGGTGACACAACAGGATTCCCTCACTTTATAACCCTCCTTTGCTCTATCCAAAAAAATAATTATATATTATATATTATATATATATATATATATATATATATATATATATATATATATATATATATATATATATATATGCCTATAGTTACACTTTAAGCTTTTTCTTTAATGAAAGTTTGATAGTAAATCGAAGCAACCCTGTTGCTAGAAAGATTGGTAAATATCACTGAGCGAAGAAGAGTGAGTAGCTATTACAGCAAAGTGGAACCGTTTTTTTTTTTTTTTTTTTTTTTTACTATGCCATCACATATAATAGGGCCAATAGCTGCCTATGTGCAGGAGCACCAACTGTAAAAATTAAAATACAAAAATGTTTTACACAGAACCCCCTGTACAGGAACATACATACATAAACATTATAAATAGAAAAACTATGCTACTCAAAAGTGAATAAGCTGCAAGCTCTAGGTAGAATACACACCGCAAATTATAAAAAAATTAGCTGCGCTAATAAAGGTGTATACATGAAATAATAAAAAATAAAAAAAAACACCACTTAAAAATATATGAAGCCTACACCATAAAAATATTGAGAATAATCAGTCCAATAAACAATGATAATAAGCCTTGATCGTTGAAAACCGGTGAAATTAGCACAAATAACTTGTACACCTCCACCACACAGAGTGCGTGCTTACCAGAGGGCAAGCAAAAATGTGCTTGCGGCTATTAACCCAACCAGGGACTTTATCCCGGAAATATGGGGAAGTGTCCACTCACAAGGAAGTACTTGAATGTTGTTACCAAGAGCCAATGAGTCTCAATCTCTCCAATGCTTATAGGCATGCGTCAACCACATATACCCAGAAGTAAAAAAAAAAAAAAAAAAAAAGCTCTTCATAGTGCAAGTCAATTAAACCACTGATATTTTAACCACTTAAGGACCGGACCAATATGCTGCCACATGACCCAAGGGGTTTTTACAATTCGGCACTGCGTCGCTTTAACAGACAGACAATTGCGCGGTCGTGCGACGTGGCTCCCAAACAAAATTGGCGTCCTTTTTTCCCCACAAATAGAGCTTTCTTTTGGTGGTATTTGATCACCTCTTTATATTTTTTGCGCTATAAACAAAAATAGAGCGACAATTTTGAAAAAAAATGCAATATTTTTTACTTTTTGCTATAATAAATATCCCCCAAAAACATATAAAAAAAAACATTTTTCTCAGTTTAGGCCGATAGGTAGAAGAATACGTATTTTTGGTTAAAAAAAAAAAAAAAAAAAAAAATCGCAATAAGCGTTTATCGATTGGTTTGCGCTAAATTTATAGCGTTTACAAAATAGAAATATCCCCTATTGCATTTTTATTAATTTTTTTTTTTTTTTTACTATTAATGGCGGCGATTTTTTTCGTGACTGCGACATTATGGCGGACACTTCGGACAATTTTGACACATTTTTGGGACCATTGTCATTTTCACAGCAAAAAATGCATTTAAATTGCATTGTTTATTGTGAAAATGACAGTTGCAGTTTGGGAGTTAACCACAGGGGGCGCTGTAGGATTTAGTGTTCACCTAGTGTGTGTTTACAACTGTAGGGGGGTGTGGCTGTAGGACTGACGTCATCGATCGAGTCTCCCTATAAAAGGGATGCAGCGCCATAGTGAAGCACGGGGAAGCTGTGTTTACATACGGCTCTCCCCGTTCTTCAGCTCCGGGGAGCGATCGCGACGGAGCGGCTATAAACGAATAGCCGCGCCGTCGTCCCGGATCGCTCCCCGAGGGAATCCAACCGCCGCATGTAGCGGGGGGGGGTCCCGATCGGACCCCCGACCCACGTCTAGGCAGGCACGTACAGGTACGTTGATGTGCCTGTCCGTGCCATTCTGCCGACGTATATCTACATGCGGCGGTCGGGAAGTGGTTAATGTTGGAAACCGCTTCCTGATATCTTTAATGCTGGCAAAAACTATCTTGCAGCTGAAGAAAGCATCAGCAGAGGGCAAAACAGCCACCGGGAAATAGGGTTTGAAAACTGAAGAGGTTCAGGTGGTTACCCTGCAACCTCACAGCTGCACTCCGAGCCGCTGCGCTTTGTGTCTCCCCAGTACACAGGCCTGGGTTCCTTCTCTCACTCTTCCCGTCGGTCCTTGCCCACTTTTCTCTTCTCTCTTTACAGTTTCTCAAACCCTATTTCCCGGTGGCTGTTTTGCTGATCTTCAGCTGCAAGATCGTGTTTGTCAGCATTAAAGATATCAGGAAGCGGTTTCTAACATGAATTACTGCTCAGCAAGCTGATCAAGAGTTATCTCTAGGCTCGTTTTTTCTCGTGGTGAGCAAGTGCTCTATGAGCACATATGTAAGGCCAAACATCATCTGAAGCACTTTTAGATCATGATTTGAAAGACTTCATACAAAAACAAGATTGATTTGACCGATTTTATCATTCGTTTGGTTTTATTTTGTTAACATTTGGTGTGTTTGGGAGTGCTAATCAGCAGGTTTGGTACCTGCACACATATTCATTTACTTATTGCACATTATTGTGGTTTCAGTTTTAGGGTCCTTTGACCCCATCGACCTTGCACTTGCGTTATTTGCACTTCATACATATAGGTATAGTTTTTTGGCATTGATTCACGCTCTGTAGTTATTCACAGATTCAGTGAAGTTATTGCATTTAGGAGGTTGGGCTCATCACTTTTTACTAGGGATGTCCCGATACGAGTATCGGGACCGGTACCAAGCATTTCCCAAGTACTTGTACTCAGGGGAAATGCTCCGATGCTTCACCCGATACTTGTACAGTCAGGTATCAGGTGGTGGGGGGAGTTACAAACCTTCTGTGTTGTCTCCCCCCCCCCCCCCCTCGATGACTTCTCCCCGCCCGTGCTGCTCTCCCCCCCGTGATGTCTTCTCCCCGTCCGTGCCACTCTCCCCCCATGATGTCTTCTCCCCCCCGCTCTCCCCCTTTCAATATGTCTTAAAGGGGAGATGTCAGAGGTCTGTTAAGACCCCTGATATCTCACCAAATTCCCCCAACAGGGCTAAATTAAAAACAAAAAATAAAAAGTGTTAAAAAAAAAAAATACTGTCTTATGACATAAAAAAAAAAAAAAAAAAAAAAAAGTATCGGTATTGGCGAGTGCTTGAAAAAAAAAAGTATCGGTACTTGTACTCGGTCTCAAAAAAGTGGTATCGAGACAACCCTACTTTTTACCAGCCAACACAGTCAAGGGGAAGCACAATTTGTGGGAAAAAAACATCCTGTCTAGCAGACATAGTGGAGCAACTTTGCCAATGCAGAGCATCCCAGGCTAACTACAAAATTATTCCCCCAGAGGGGCCTGCTGTCGAACCAAGTCCTGCAGACCCCCCTCTTACCTGCTCCATGCCGCAGGGTATTGCATAGCAAGAGGCCCAATCTTCCCCCATCTCCGTGGGTAATGTACTAGACCTTCAGGTACTGGGGTCCAGGAGGGAACACCTCTGCCCTGGACCTATACAGCATCCTGGCAGCAGGTGACTTTTGGACCTTAATAAGCTCAAAGCCCTGGGCCCAGGATCCAGCCCTCCGAGGAGAGGCATTATAGGCAAAAACCCCACGACTTGGGGCCCGGGTACTGTCCACTTCGGCTCTGAGGCACTTTGGACAGATCCGGTTAGCCTGCCTTGGTCCCAAAGACGTGGAGGCAAAGCCAATTCGTGACCAACACCTAAGACACTGGCAAAAAAACTGAGGTACTCCCTCTATGGGAGGGGGTTATATAGGGAGGGGACTTTCTGTTTGAGATTGCCAGTGTCCATCACCTGAAGGTACTCCATATAACCCGTATAGTAATGACCATGCCACTCTGTGTCCCGTGATGTACGATAAAGAAATTTTGTCCCCTATTTTGTAGGCGCTATAACTTTTGCGCACACCAGTCGCTTATTGCGTTTTTTTATTTTTTTCAAAAATATGTAGAATACGTATCGGCCTAAACTGAGAAAAAATTTTTTTATTTTTTTAAATGGGATATTATAGCAAAAAAGTAAAAAAGTGTTTTTTTTTTTTTTTTAAATTGTCGCTCTTTTTTTGTTTATAGCGCAAAAAATAAAAATCGTAGAGGTGATCAAATACCAACAAAAGAAAGCTTCATTTGTGGGGGAAAAAGGACGTCAATAGAAAATCCTGTAAATAAAAAGTTCACTGTGGAACCAAATTCCAGAAAATGGAAAAAGACTGCATGAGAAGTGAATCCAATCCACTAGCCACTGAGAGAAATTTCCTCAACCCACAGATGAAATGCTCGCTTACCAAAATGAATGGACCCCTGAATGATCAGAAAATCAATGAAGCTGGTCTCCACAGGAGAGATATGGATGGATTGCCGCACTGCAGTAGGAACACGTGGGAACAAACACAATCTAAGTGCTCTCCGCTAGTTAAAAACGCAGATACGTTAATTAAAATATCTGCACACTCACATGATATGCCATGGATTATAGCATAAAATTCCATGAATGTTACCCGTGTACAGCGCCGTGGAAACGAAGGATGGTGGCGGGTACGTCCTCAAGGTAGCTCCCCCCCATACGTGTTACGTCCTACAGGACTTTATATCACACAATGTTTGAGGAATAGTAAGTTTACAATTTACAGCGTAACTTCACCCAAAACAGAAGTTTCACTTTTTCTCCCCCTATCCCTCCCATATGTCAATTAAAAAAAAATTGGGGGTGGGGGGTGAGTTTTCTAAACTCTTTTCATTATTACTGTATTTATCGGCGTATACCGCACACTTTTTTGCCCTGAAAATCGGGGCAAAATCGTGGGTGCGCGATATACGCCGACACCCGCTTTCCCGTGCCGAGTTTGAACACTGCGCCGGCATATACCGAGCGCAGTACACTCGTGTATGGTCGGGCAGGCTCGGCCCCTCTCGCGCTCACATCCAGGACGTGAGCGCGAGAGTAGCCGAGCCTGCCCGACTATACCCGAGTGTACTGCGCTCGGTATATGCCGGCGCAGTGTTCAAACTCGGCGCAGGAAAGCGGGGATCGAGCGGCAGCGGGGAGGACACCGCAGCCTAAGGACGCCGGACCCGACGAAGAGGACACCCGAAGCCGCAGACGGACGCCGGACCCGACGAAGAGGACACCCGAAGCCGCAGACGGACGCCGGACCCGACGAGGCCGCTGATGGACGCCGCGCAAGACACCAAAACTGTAAGTAGTAAATTGTAATAAAATGTTTTTTTTTTTTTTACAGGAATGTCGGGTCCACTTTAGGGGTGCGTGCTATACACCGGAGCGCGCGCAATACCCCGATAAATACGGTATATATTTAAACAGCCTATGGTGTCAAGATTGGTCCTGCCCTTTTTGGTCTCCGGTTTCTCCTCCACCCCTCCCTGTGGGGGCACCAACGTGGCCTCTCGCAAGCCTGTGGAGTGTTCATCCACCTGCAGCCCCCACCCCCTTTCTGCGTGACTGGGTGGGACTGCCTGCCGCATTGATCGGATCTTCAAGCAGCTTTTAGCCTCCAGATTGCTGTGTTCATCTCCTTTCAGCCGTCAACGGTAAATATAGTAACACAATATATTATATTAACAAAAAACGAAGTTACTTACTGGTAACGTTCTTTCCCGTAGTCTTTCAGGACAGCCACCTGAGAGACCTTGGCTCCTCCCCTCTGTTGGAAACACCGCGCCAGCCCATAAATTTCCTCCTCCCCTGCTGGTCCTCAGTTCTTTTAGAGCACCTCCAGTTGCTGGGGAGACAAGAAAACATGATACACATCGTTAACCATATCACAATTCCTGTAAGGAAATCTTATACATACCTTTGGGTGGGTTACCCGGCTGTCCTGAAAGACTACGGGAAAGAACGTTACCAGTAAGTAACTTCGTTTTTCCCCTAATCGTCTTTCAGGACAGCCACCTGAGAGGATAACCGAGCACTTACCCTAGGGCGGGACCACAGCTTGTAAGACCTTACGTCCAAAGGTCTGATCCTTAGCTGACCAAAGATCCACCCTATAGTGTCTTACGAAGGTGGCAAAACTGGACCATGTCGCCGCTTTACAGATCTGCTCCGGCGTTGCTCCAGCTCTCTCTGCCTGTGAGGCTGCCATAGACCTTGTGGAGTGCGCTTTGATACCCTCTGGGATCGGTATGCCTCCTAAACTGTAAGCTTTTTCAATGGCTTCTTTTAACCATCTAGCTATAGTGCGCCTGGTAGCTCTATGTCCTTGTCTAGCTCCAGAATGCAAAATAAATAAAGAGTCCGTTTTCCTTAAAGTTTTAGTCACTTCTAAATAATGCAAGACGCATCTCCTGACGTCTAAGCTATGGAATTTCACTTCCTGTTCTCTGGAAGGGTTCGGACAAAATGAAGGTAATATAATTTCTTGTTCTCTATGGAACCTTGAGATTACTTTAGGCAGGAATCCCGGATCCAACTTAAAAATTATACGATCTGCGAAGATCTGAAAAAAGGGGGGTCTGATCGATAGGGCCTCTAACTCACAGACCCGTCTTGCAGTGGTGATTGCCACCAAAAAGACTGCTTTTAGTGTCAGCGTCTTTAGATTGCAATCTTCCAAAGGCTCAAAAGGTTTGGCTGTCAAAGCTTGTAGTACCAAGGACAGGTCCCATTTCGGGAAGACCGAGGTTTGAATAGGTCTCTGTCAGCTCAAGGATCTGAAGAATCTGACTATCCATGGGTCAGATGCTAGCCTTTCCTCTAGGAACACTGACAGTGCGGATACTTGACCTTTTAGCGTACTAAGGCTTAGTCCTTTTTCTACTCCCTTTTGTAAAAACTCTAGGACGGCCACTGAACTCTGTGTATTAAAGGAGTTTTCTGTGCACCATTTGCCAAAGCACTTCCATACCTTTTCATAAATTTTGCGTGTCTCTAACTTTCTACTTTTCAGTAGAGTCGCAATTAAGTGGTTTGAGAAACCCTTTGCTTTCAGCAGTTGCTCCTCAGAAACCACGCGGCCAAGTTCCACTTTTCCACTTGGGGGCAGTATACTGGGCCTTGGGAGAGTAGATCCTCCTGGACTGGCAACAACCAGGGGGGTTCTATAGCTAGCTCTTTCAGTAAAGAGAACCATGGTCTCCTGGGCCAGTGAGGTGCTATGAGAATCAGGTTGGTGTTCTCTGCACGCAGTTTCCGTAACACTTGTGGAATTAATACGGGTGGAGGAAAGGCATAACATGTCCTGAAAGTCCACCTTTGTGCTAAAGCATCCACTCCTATTGCTCCGTCCTCTCTGTTTAGTGAGAAGAAGGTCTTGACCTTTTTGTTCTTCTTGGATGCGAATAAATCCACTTGAGGTGTTCCCCATTTTAGTGTGATCTGCCTGAACACCTCCTGATTTAGTTCCCAGTCGCTTTCCTTCAGCTGAATTCTGCTGAGGAAATCCGCTACTGTGTTAAAATCCCCTTTTAGGTGGATTGCTGATAGCGAGAGAATATTCCTTTCTCCCCATGTCAGGATTTCTTTCGCTAATGCCCACAGGGTTCCGCTCCTTGTTCCACCCTGCTTGTTTACATAGGCAATAACTGAAGCGTTGTCGGATCTTATTTGAACATGATGTCCCTTCAGTTGTCCCTGGAAGAATTGAAGTGCAAGCCCCACTGCCTTCAACTCTTTCCAATTGGAGGATCTCCTCCTCTCTTCCCCTTTCCAAATCCCTTGGGTTACTTGGGAGCCTAGATGTGCTCCCCATCCTATCCCACTTGCGTCCGTGGTAAGGATTTGGGAAATGGGAAGTGTCCACAGCCGACCTATGGTCAAGTTTTCCACCGTCCTCCACCACCAAAGGGTTCTTTTTACCTGTGTCGGTATTCGAACCTGGGTGTCTAAGGACTCCTGCCTGTGGTCCCAAACCTCTAGAAGGAACATTTGCAGTGGTCGGAAATGTAAGGCTGCCCATTGAACAGCTGGGATTGCCGATGTTAGCAGCCCCAGTGTTGACATGATCTGTCTGATGGTACATGGTGAATTCACCTGAATTGCCTTTGTTTCTTTTTGGATCTTTTCTATCTTCTCTTTGGGTAGAAAAATCCTTTGCTGTACGGAGTCTATCACGTACCCCAAGTATGTTATCTGTTGTGTGGGCTTTAGATTTGACTTTTCCACATTTATTAACCACCCTAGATCTTTCAAAAAGATCTGTGTGGTCTCGAGGTTCTTTTGCAACCTCTCTGGGGTTTCTGCGAACAGCAGCAGATCGTCCAGATATGCAATGATGGAAATGCCTTGGACTCGCAAGGGTGCCAGGGCTTCCGCCAGAATCTTGGTGAAGATTCTGGGTGAGGAAGAGAGGCCGAAGGGTAAGGCCTGGAATTGTAAATGTAAGGTTCTGTTTCCCGTCTCTATCGCCAATCTCAGGAACTGTTGGTGGTCCCTGTGTATTGGAACGTGTAAGTAGGCGTCCTTTAGATCGAAGGAGACCAGGAAACAGTTTGGAGGTAGTAGGGCTTTCACTGAGTAAATTGAGTCCATTCTGAACCTCTTGTAGGTTATGGATAGGTTGAGGGGTTTTAGGTTTAAGATTGGTCTGACCTTCCCCGTGGGTTTTAGTACTCCAAAAATGTGGGAGTAGAACCCAAGTCCCCTTTCTTTTTTGGGGACCTCCACTACTACCTCTTGTTTCTTGAGATCCTCCAGGGCTCTCATTAACCCTTCGGCCTTTCTTCTGTCCTTCGGAAGTTTTGTTAAATAAAACTTTTTTGGGGGTGTCCTGGAGAATTCTAGATGATAACCTTCCTTTATGATCCTCAATATGAATCGATTGGAAGTCACCTTTTCCCACTGAGGGAGGAAGTCCCCCAGTCTTCCTCCCACTGTGAGCAATCTGTCATTTCTTATTATAGGCTTGTTCAGGAGCACGAAAAATAGCTCCTGCTTTGCCTTTCCCTCTCTGGGCCCAGGGTCTTTTCTGATTGTCTACCTTGGGTGTGAAGCGGGGGCCCTTAGGTACCCAATTAAATTTGTTCTGTCTCTTTTTGGTCTGCTGTGGCTGACTCCAGGGTGCTTTGCGTTTCAGCGGAAACGCTTTTTTCTTGTCCGCTGTACGGTCCAGCACTTTTTCTAATCCCGGCCCAAAGAGCAGGTCCCCTGTGAATGGGATGCCGCATAATTTGGTTTTAGACGCGCAGTCCCCCTGCCACGTCTAACCATAAGGCCCTCCTGGTTGAGTTAGCTAATGCAGACGATCTAGCTGCCATCCGTACTAGTTCAGCTGAGGCGTCTGCAATATAAGCTATGCCTCTCAACAATGTGGGAAATGAGGCTAGGATTTGGTCTTTTGCCGTCTCCTCCTCAATGTGCTCCTGAATCAGGTTCAGCCAAAATTCCATGTTCACTTTTTTAGTAATGAATCCATTTTCTTATCCATTGGTTCGGATAGAATGCCCATGTCCTCAAAAGCTAGGTCTGTGTGCCTTGAAACTTGAGAAAAGGCAGCATCCAGCTTTGGCGTTTTATTCCAAATTGAGGATGGGTCATCCGAAAATGGAAATCGTCTTTTCAAAGCTTTGGAAAAGAATGGTTTCCTTTCTGGTTCCTGCCATTCTTTTTTAATTGCTTCGATCAAGACATCATGGACTGGGAAATTTTTACTTTCCTAGTCGCCTAAACCCTCATACATTTGGTCATGCAATGATAATGTTTTTTTCTCTGTTTGAATACCCAGAGTGGCATAAATAGCTTCCAATAAGTGGTCTACATCCTCCAAGGAGAGCTTGTAGCGGGAGGGCTTCCTGGAATCACCTTCCCGAGCCTCCTCCTCTGATTCCTGTGAACCGGACACTGCGCTGTCAGGTTCCTCTTCTAGCTCCTCACTAGGAACTCTTGAAGGGCCTGCACTAGTGGAAGGTCTTACTCCCGGGACTAATGTTGTTGCCTGTACAGGAGGAGCTGACTGAAGCTGCGGGATCTGGAAGTTTTCAAAAAATGTTTTGAATGACCCAAAGGTATTAGAAAGTTCTTTAACTGATGATGCCAAATCACTTTGTTCCGCAGTGTGCTCCTGTACTAACTTATCAATACAGTCGCTACAAATAGCCTTTTTCCATGACTCCCTAAGTCTGACTTTACAGGATGGACATCTTTTCTTTGTACTGTGGGTATTCTTGTCTTTGTCAGTTTTCTGAAAGACACAAGCGAAAATATATACCCCATGATTAGTACCGTAGCCTTCCCCCTGCTCACGGCAGGTGCGCAGTGTCTTCATATGGGCTTACCACACTAGGGGCCCTATGAATCACCCTCTGACACTGAGGGGTTAACCCACCTCCCCCTCCCTATTACCCTGGGGGGTGTAGAGGGATGGTAGGCTATTTTTTAGGAGAGGGGAAATCCACCCTAGGTTCCCCTTACCTTGCTGTGGCTGGAGCTGGTCTCTGCTGGAGCAACATCTTTCCCCTCTGCTTCCGACATGTCTGTGTCACCAGCGCCGCGTGTGCTGTCTCTACAGCGTCTATGCAGCTCCCTCCAGCCATTGCCTGGCTCAGTTTTTGAGTTTCGCGCCCGGAACCGGAAGCCGCGAACCCGGAAGTACCCGCCCCCGTGCCTGAATGACGTCACCCGCCATCGGCTCCGAGCGGTCCTAGTACACAGCGTGGCTTGCGCGTCTGGAATCCCCATTCCTCCGGCAGCCACACACGCTGGTCTAGGACGCTGGCTGTACCTCCTCACACCGCACTCGGTGCATACAAAAACCGGAGCCCCCCCGACTTACACCTGCGCTCAGGGATGTGAGGGTGGCTGTCTTTCAGGTTAGTACCTGTCTCTTTTGTCCAGAGAGCCCCTGCTCCCTTTCAGGACCGTCTTGCCTGAGCCTCCCTTGGCTCTCCTGGCTTGTTCCTATGGTGTCTCCCCTCTGGAGGAAACACAAATAACTGAGGACCAGCAGGGGAGGAGGAAATTTATGGGCTGGCGCGGTGTTTCCAACAGAGGGGAGGAGCCAAGGTCTCTCAGGTGGCTGTCCTGAAAGACGATTAGGGGAAATAATTGTTGTATCAATATGTATTGCTCTTAAGAGTGCTTTGTTTAATAATTTTACTTACCGTATATATCGGCGTATAACACGCACCCTAACTTTAAGAGGGAAGTTTCAGGAAAAAACTTTCCACAGCCTCCTGCGTATAACACGCAGGCACAGTTTACGCTCTATTTTCAGGGTAAAAAGGTGAGTGTTCTACGCCAATAAATACAGTATATATAATGCATCTTTTTCTAGAGTTCCTCCTTTTTTCCCCCCCGAAAGACGCCCTCTATTGATAAGGTTGAAAATCGATTTCTAGCGTGATTAAAAATAGAAACAACATAGCATGATATAAACTATGCATACTTACACAGCTGTATTATGATGTACATGTTTTAACCTAATTTTCAGAGCTCATGTTTTAATAAAAAAAATAAAAAAAATCCTCTTTATGAAACTTTTCTGAATAAAAATCTATTTTCACATTATAAGTTTTGACTTTTTGCTGCTAAAAAACCCCATGGGGAATTTTTTTTTAATTAAGGGCTTGACACATTTACTTTGAATCTAGGAACCAGCTAAAAAAATAAAATAATGTTTAAGTAATAAATCTTGCAGGTAGAACATGCAACATGTTCCCAAAAGGTGAACTTCTCCTTAAACTGCCTAAGCCAAGCCATTTTTGTGTTTAAAAAATCATTTTCGGCCTGAAGATTACATAAAACCCCAAAACATTTCTCTTCTGAAAGCAGACCCTAGAGAACAAAATAGTGATAATTCCAATTTTTATGTCACACAATATTACCAAAAAAAAAAAAAAAAGCAAACACACACACACAGTTTATTTTAGGGGACATGGAAAACGTAAATTTACCAATTTTAGGAGTAAAATATAAAAGATGGAGGTTGCACTGAGTAGATAGATATCCAACATGTCAAACAATAAAAATGTCAGAACCCTATATTTTCCATAGGCGACAAAGGAAGTCTGGAGTCTGGAGAATTATTGCTCTCATTCCAGCATGCTTGGCAACATGTAATGAGGGGCCTCAATTTATTTTGGTGGGATTTTATGTGCTTGGGTGCAACTTAATTTTTTTCTAAAAAAAACCTGCATGTCTCCTCTGTGCTCCACTAAATGTAATGCAATGCACATCACACTGCATTACATTCTGTCTGTGAGGTCACGCGTCACTTCTGGGCCAACTAGAAGGGGACATGTGGCCGCTCTCCTTCAACCCCCTCTACCGGGCGGCACCCGCTATGCTGTCCCGGGCCCGCAGATGGGCAAGCGTGGGGGGGGGACACACACACACACACACACACACACACACACAGGGTGTGGGGAGCATTCGTGTGGCTGTCCAGGCGCTAGTTTTAAGCTTGTGGTCACAATTGGGGCCTGGGGTTTATCAAACCCTGGGCCTAGGCGATTAGATTGGAAGTTTCCACCCCCCCTCTTTCTGCAGACTCTTGGGACACATCACAGGTTCCAGAAAACTGCAAGACCATTCACAGGACACAGCATGGCTCTCGTATGAACAGTGGGCAGCAGGCTGTAAACCCACAAGGAGTCGCACATGGCTGCCCACAGTTAAGGACCCGAAGACCGACAAAGAGACAGTATTTTAGGACTGCCAAGTGTGTATTTTTTAAAAGTCAGTAGCTACAGTATTTGTAGCTGCTGATTTTAAATGTTTTTGTTTACAGGGTGAAGATCCTCTTTAATGTAGTAAAATACAAGATATTTATATACTGTACACATATACACACACACACACACACACACACACACACACACACACAAACTGTTCTGTAGGAGGGAAGAATTTAGGAATTTCATGTAGGAATGTAGATCACACAATCTCAGTTGCATAGTATGATCACTATAAATTAGGATAACACCAGCTGTAGCAAGATTTTAACCGATACATAAAATCATAAATATACTGTTTCCAAAACCCATCTTTAAAGCATATCTAAAGCCAGGAACAAAAATTGTCAATATTGCATTTTACTGCTCCTTAGATGAGTTGGCCGCACTACTTTTCTTTCTTCACTTTTGACACACTTGTCGAAATAATATAATTTAGTAGTAGATTTTAAATTAAGGGACTAATACCAGTGCATGTTCTTCACTATGACCAAGCAATGTTGCTGGAAGTATGGAAAGCATGTACTATTTTGTGGTACTTTTGTAAAATGTTTGCTAGAAACAGTTACATAGCATTTATTCTATTTTCAGAAAGCCGGTTGCACGATCCAGCACAAAGCACGTCTCCAAGGAAGGTGGAGCATGTCACCTTTCACTCACTACAAATTATGTCAAGGTAAGGAAGAGCCGTCATTGTATTGCTCTTCCTATTATTTGACCTGCAGTGTTACATATTTTACCTACAAAGGCTGAAAGCAACCTTCAAAAATCCAGTTTGTTTAGGAAGGAAGGAAAGATTTATTGCCAACTGACTTTAGTTACATGTTTTGATGAATTGCTGGAAGCATACACTGCCTGATAAAGAAGGGTAGGTTTACTTCAAAAATAGGTTCCTTTACAAAAAGGAAATAAATACCTCTTAAAAGAGGGAAGACACTGTAATTAGCATGCACCAGTACCACGTGTACATTTTTAAATGTTGCAACAGTCATATAAAATAGAAAACATTCTTTCAAAACTCCAGGTCATCTGCTCCAACCTCACCAAACACCCCAGCGGAAGGAGCATGAACCAGCTTTGGTTATACTTCCTTCCCCGAGAGGCCAGCAGCCATGGTGCATCCACAAACATCAGCAGCATACATCAGAGGCTAGACACCAAGGCTTCCACCAACCCACAACTTATGAGTAACACAGGGGAGGACTCCCAACCTGACTAAATGCGAGTAAGGCAGGGTTCCACTATAGCAGTGTTTCTCAACTCCAGTCCCAAGGCGCCTCAACAGGTCATGTTTTCAGGATTTTCATTATTTTGCACAGGTGACTTGATCAGTTTCACTGCCTGAGGCTGGGTTCACACTACTACACTACTTTCATCCTACTTTGCTCTGTAAAAGAAGGAAAATCACCGCTCAAGGTGGGTCTGCTATAGGGTCATACACAGGTGTAGGATTCCAAGGGTGCAGGCAGTGCACTAGGCAAGCATGGGCGTAAAATGAAGGATGGATGGCCGCACTCCAAACCAAACAGGTTGTCTTTATTTAAACGAACAGCAAAACATACCAGATCACAGCAACAGAAACAGGAGGATAACCGACGTTTCGCACTGACTTAGTGCTTATTCATGGCTGTGCTCTTTGTTCAATGTTTCCCTATGAGAGCATCTTGTAGCGTCCTACACAAGTCGGTCCGACTTTGAAAATGCTCCCTGTACTACTTTTGGTCCTACTTCAGGCCCATTGAATATCATTGAAGTCGGACCAAAGTAGTATCCTGTTCATGAAAGTAGGATGGATGTAGGACCAATGTAGGATAAATGTAGGACCAATGTAGCAGAGCAAAGTAGGATCAAAGTAGTGTAGTAGTGTGAACCCAGCCTTAGTAATTACCACAGCCATTTCATCTGAGGGAAATCTTGAAAACATGACCTGTTGGGGCGCCTTGAGGACTGGAGTTGAGAAACACTGCACTACAGCCTCTGTGCCCACAGGGATAGCCAATTCTCCTCCTGTGGGGAAGAGACCTTAGGGGGTCAAACCGAGAAGGTGATGCCGATGGAAGGTCCAATAACTACCAAATAATAATTGCCAAAAATCGCAATAAGTGTATATTGATTGGTTTGCGCAAAAGTTATAGTGTCTACAAAATAGGGGGTAGTTTTATGGCATTTTTATTATTTATTGTTTTACTAGTAATGGCAGCGATCTGCGGTTTTTAAATCGGGACTGCAACATTATGGTGGACACATTTTTATGACAATTGGCATTTATACAGCAATCAGTTCTATAAAAATGCACGGATTATTGTAAAAAGGTCACTGGCATGGAAGGGGTTAACATTAGGAGGCGATCAAGGGGTTAACTATGTTCCCTAATGTGTGTTTTAACTATAGGGGGGATGAGACTGACTAGGGGAAGAGATTGATCGGTGTTCATACATCGTATGAACACACGATCAGTCTTCTCGCCCCTGAGAGAACCGGGATGTGTGTGTTTGCACGTGGCCGGAGGCTTCTTAAAAAGCCAACGTACAGCTACGACAGCTCACGCAGGGGGGGCAAGCCTGCCACAGTATAACTGCGGCTGCTGGTGTGGAAGTGGATAACCACTTCCGGACTGCCCAGGTATATACGCCACTACTTTGATGTTACATACCGATGTTATGGCAGCAGCTACCTATATTTTTACATGGTGGGCGATCCTGTTTCGCAAAAAAGCGGTCCCACTGGAGGATTTGCCACGGGATCACTTTTATGGGCGGTGGGAGAGGTGCCCACTCCCCTTCCCGGTAGTTTTTGCTGCTTACTGGAAAGAGATCAGCAGCAGCTGAAACGATCTGATGTAGTGATGGGCAGGAAGTCGAGTGAGGGCAAGATGGCCCCCACTTGACTCTATGCCCTTGGAGGACCAGAGTGACATCAAACGTCACTTCTGCCCTCCGGCCTTTTTTTTTTTTGTATTGCTTTTAAAAAGTATAAATGTGAGATCTGTGGTCTTTTTAGACCCCAGATCTCACATTAAACAGGCCATGTCCTGCTTATTCCAATTACAAGGAATGTTAACAAAAACATATGTAAACAGTGTTTAACCACTTCAATACAGGGCTTTAAAACCCACCTCCTTCCCGGGCCTATTCTGGCACCTCCTTCCCGGGCACTTCTCTCCTACATGTACAAATCATCATTCTTTTGCTAGAAAATTACTCAGAACCCCCAAACATTATATATGTTTTTTTAGCAGACACCCTAGGGAATAAAATGGCGGTCATTGCAACTTTTTATCTTGCACCGGATTTGCGCAATAATTTTTCAAACGGCTTTTTTTTGTAAAAAAAAATGGTTTCATAAATTAAAAAACAACAAAACAGTAACGTTAGCCCAATTTTTTGGTAAAATATGAAAGATGATGTTACGCCGAGTAACTAGATACCTCACATGTCACGCTTTAAAATTGCGTACACTCATGGAATGGCGCCAAACTTCGTTACTTAAAAATCTCCATAGGCGACACTTTAGAATTTTTACAAGTTGCCAGTTTAGAGTTACAGAGGAGGTCTAGTGCTAGAATTGTTGCACACGCTCTAACGCACGCGGCGACACCTCACATGTGTGGTTTGAACGACGTTTACATACGTGGGCGGGACTTACATGTGCGTACGCTTCTGAGCGCGAGATACCGGGGACAGGGGCATTTTAATTTTTTTATTATTATTTTTTATTTTACTTATTTCTTTATTTTTTACACTTTTTTTTTTTTCAATCGCTTTTATTCCTATTACAAGGAATGTAAACATCCCTTGTAATAGGAATGTGTGTGACAGGTCCTCTTTAAGGAGAGATGCGGGGTCAATAAGGCCCCACATCTCTCCTCCAGGCTGGAAAGAATGAGATCGTGAAAAAAAATTCACAGATCTCATTCAAACTAGCCGCAATTGCGGTTTGTTTACTTACGGGGACCCGGGCGTGACGTCATCACATCGCGCACGGGCCTCCGACGGTCAGAGATGACTGGTGACCATCTGGTCACCAGTCTTCTCTATGGCAAACATCCGGCGGACGGCAATCATCTCTCCGGGCCCCCGGTGGGACGGGAGAGCCCGGAGAAGCACCGGATGGCAGCGGGACGCCGCTATGATCAGTCTTACGGTGCGCAGGATCGCCGCCGCTAAAAAATGATATCTCAATGATGCCTCCGGGTGCAGGCATCATTGAGATATCCCCCCGCAAAGCCCAGGACGTCATATGACGTCCACCCGGGATAACAGGTCCCCGTTTTGGACGTCAAATGACGGCGTGCGGGTGTCAAGTGGTTAAACTGCACATGTAAGGTATTGTCGCAATTGTTAGAGCGAGGACAATAATTCTAGCACTAAATCTACTCTAACTCTAAACAGATAATCTGTAAAAAAAAAAAAATGAATAAAAACTAAAGCATCGCCTATGTTTTAAGTACTGTAATTTGTCGCCATTCCACGAGCGTTTCAGGTACTTATATAGCGCCGTCAATTTACACAGCGCTTTACATTGTACATTCACATTATTCCCTACCCTCAAGAAGCTTACAATCTAAAATACCTAACTCACATTCATATACTGGCGCCAATTTTATAAAGATACCAATTAACCTACCAGCATGTCTTTAGAGTGTGGGAGGAAACCAGAGTACCCAGACGAAACCCACACAGGCACAGGGAGAACATGCATGCCGTGATTGGGATTCGAACCAGCGACACTTTACTGCTAGGCGCAAGTCAAGTGCTACCCATTACACCACTGTGGGGTGTGTGTCCAATACATACACACACACACACACACCACAACAGGGACTGATGTTTCAGGGCAATAGATTTAAGTGTCCCTTAAATCTATTGTAGCCATGAAGTGATCCCTCAACAGATGTTTGCGCTCTGCTTTCCATTCAAAAGCTCTTTTGCTGCAGAAACTCGTTAAGTTTCCTGAGATTTATTATCAGGCAAAATTTCCCTGGTGGCTTCTGGATGACTAAAACATGAGAGAAAATTCCCTGATAGAGCTGTTCCGTTGGTACAGGGACGATTACCTCCTAATCCGCCAGATCCTGCAAGTTGTCTAGCAACCCTGCAGCCCCTTAAAGGATCCTTGGGTAGATAAGTCAGTATAAAATTCTGTGGGGAAGGGAAGTTAAAACCAATAGACTCCTATTAAAATCTGCAAGATACAGGGGCCATCGGAGATCTTTTCCCACTGCAGGACAAAGTGAGGAAGTCTCCCCGCTACCCGAAACTGGGGTCATTTGGACTGCTTGTTTGTGTCTGTGTTCTGAAAAGAGCAGACCACCCTTCTTTTTGGCCTTGAATTTCCCTAGTTAAGGGGGCCACAAAAAAAAAAAAAAAAAAATTCCTGCCTTTCTCCTTCTTGGCTCTCACCGGAAACGTCTTCCCCCTTTTCTGTGGATCGTGAAAAGGACCTGATCCAGACCAGGGCCGAAAAGCAAAAAAAAAAAATGACCTGGACATATGTTCCCCTTCCCAGGACTTGATCCAGAAGACCCTCCTTGCTGAATTGAGGAGGGCCGCTGACTTAGCCGCGGTCCTGACAGTTTATACTGCTACATCCGCCAAGTATGCCACAGCTTTACTCACCATCTCTCGAAGTCTATGAGTTCCTTTGTATTATTTCCCCTAGGGACCTGGCTTGAGAATCTGTGTAGCCAAGCATCCATGTTCCTTGCTACGCAGGTCGACACCAAAGCAGGGGCCATGGCTGCCGAGGGGCTTGTGGAACCATCTGCTACCGACTTCAGGCCCACAAAAAAAAAAAAAATTAGGATTTTTGTACTCACCGTAAAATCCTTTTCTCTGAGTCCATGGATCGTTAAATCTTGACAAGTGGGGTTATGTTCACCGTTTACAGGAGAGGACTAGGCAGAAACATGTTAGATAATTAAATACAGAGGGGGATCGAAAGTTTGGGCACCCCAGGTAAAAAATTGTATTAATGTGCATAACGAAGCCAAGGAAAGATGGAAAAATCTCCAAAAGGCATCAAATTACAGATTAGACAGTCTTAGAATATGTCAAAAAAAGTTAGATTTTATTTCCATCATTTACACTTTCAAAATTACAGAAAACTAAAAAAATGGCGTCTGCAAAAGTTTGGGCACCCTGCAGAATTTATAGCATGCACTGCCCCCTTTGCAAAGCTGAGACCTGCCAGTGTCATGGATTGTACTCAATCATCGCCTGGGAAGACCAGGTGATATCAATATCAAAGGTTTTAAATGCCCAGACTCATCTGACCTTGCCCCAACAATCGGCACCATGGGTTCTTCTAAGCAGTTGTCTAGAAAACTGAAAAAAATAGTTGGACGCTCACAAAGCTGGAGAAGGCTATAAGAAGATAGCAAGCGTTTTCAGATGTCAATATCCTCTGTTCGGAATGTAATTAAGAAATGGCAGTCATCAGGAAGAGTGGAAGTTAAAGCAAGATCTGAAAGACCAAGAAAAATATTAGACAGAACAGCTCGCAGGATTGTGAGAAAAGCAATTCAAAACCCACGTTTGACTGCACAATCCCTCCAGAAAGATCTTTCAGACACTGGAGTTGTGGTACACTATTCCACTATAAAAGAGATACTTGTACAAATATGGTCTTCATGGAAGAGTCATCAGAAGAAAACCTCTCCTACGTCCTCACCACAAAAATCAGTGTTTGAACTTTGCAAATGAAAAAATAGACAAGCCTGATGCATTTTGGAAACAAGTTCTGTGGGCCGATGAGGTTAAAATATAACTTTTTGGCCGGAATGAGCAAAGGTACGTTTGGAGAAGAAAGGGCACAGAATTTAATGAAAAGAACCTCTGTCCAACTGTTAAGCATGGGGGTGGATCAATCATGCTTTGGGGTTGTATTGCAGCCAGTGGCACAGGGAACATTTCACGAGTAGAAGCAAAAATGTATTCAATAAAATGTCAGCAAATTTTGGATGTTAACTTGATGCCATCTGTGAAAAAGCTGAAGTTAAAGAGAGGATGGCTTCTACAAATGGATAATAATCCTAAAACACACCTCAAAATCCACGGGTGATTACATCAAGAGGCGTAAACTGAAGGTTTTGCCATGGCCTTCACAATCTCATCACCTCAACATAATTGAAAATCTATGGATAGACCTTAAAAGAGCAGTGCGTGAAATCAAAGCAGCCCAGAAATCAAAGAACTGGAAGACTTTTGTAAGGAAGAATGGGCAAAGATACCTCAAACAAGAATTGACTCTTGGCTGGCTACAAAAAGCGTTTACAAGCTGTGATACTTGCCAAAGGGGGCAGTACAAGATATTAACTCTGCAGGGTGCCCAAACTTTTGCAGACGCCATTTTTTTTTCTGTAATTTTGAAAGTATAAATGATGGAAATAAAATTAACTTGTTTTGACATATTATAAGAATGTCTAATCTGTAATTTGATGCCTTTGAGATTTTTCCATCTTTCCTTGGCTTAGTTATTATGCACATTAATACACATTTTTACCTTGGGTGCCCAAACTTTCGATCCCCACTGTACATGTTACATTAACACAGTTGAACAGCCCAGCCCAGGGGGCGGTCCCTCCAGACATAACCCTCCTCACTGCAGCATGTTCGTAACAAGCAGTACAAACCTAAAAAAGGAGGGATGGGTGCTGTGTCCATCCATAGACTCCGAGAAAAGGATTTTACGGTGAGTACAAAAATCCTATTTTCTCTTATCGTCCATGGACGGATACAGCTCCTTAAATCTTGACAAGTGGGACATCCCCAAGCAGTGTCAAAAACGAGGGGTGGGAAATATATCAGTAAAACCAATTGTAACTTCACCCCAAAACAAGCAGAGCTCCTCAACGGAGGAGGTGCAACTTTAAAAAACCGCCTGCAAAAACTAAACGGCAGAAAGAAGCTTTAGAAGATGCACTCACAGCAACCATGTAAATTTTGGGGAAAAAAAATGTGAATGGACGACCAACTAGCCGCCTCGCACACCTGTGAGACCGATGCATGATGTCGAAAAAAAACCCCAAAAAAACCAAACCAAACAAAAACACACACACACACACACACACACACACACACACACAGGAAACACCAATTGCCCTGGTCGAAAGTGCCGTGAGCGGAAAGGGGGGCCCACCCCTTAAGAGCATAGGCCTGTGACAGCCTGCCTGATGCACGAGAAATGGTGGTCGACGAGACCGCCAGGCCCCGTTTTGTGGACCAGACACCAACACAAAAGAGAGTCAGATCTCCGAAACGGAGCCGTAGCAGGCTGGTACACCCGCAAAGCACGTACCACGCCTAAAGTATGAAAAGCAACCTCCGTAGGATGCGCCAGCCGAGGACATAAGGATGGAAGAACATTCCGGCGAAAGGCCGAAACCACCTTCGGAAGAAGGGTAGGTCGCGGGCGCACCACCTAATCCTTATGGAGGATCAAGCATGGCGGCTTGCAAGACAAGACCGCCAACTCAGAAACCCCTCTAACAGAGGTAAAGGCCACTAAAGGGGCCACCTTCTGAGATAATGCCGAGAGAAAATTTCTGTTTCCAAAAGGAAGGTTCCTGAAGAACCGAGAGCACCAGAGTCAAAACTCATGGGGGAAGAGATGGGCCAAGAGGGGAAGTATATGACAAACCCCCTGCACAAAAAGGTACCCACCAGGGAACGGGCCGCAAAAAGGCCACTGAAAGAACACAGTCAAGGCTGAAATCTGCCCCAAACGGTGCTTTAAGCAATTTTTGGATCCACTCCAAGCTGTAAAAACAGCAGGACCCTGGACACCGAGTACGTCCGTGGACGTCACTCCATCTCTTCGCACCAAGAGATGTAGGCCTGCCAGGTGCGACGGTAGATCCTCCGGAATAAGACTAACATGCCCTCAGCATGGTTGAGATGACCAATTTGGACAGACACCGGTCTCAAAGTCTGGCTTTTAATAGGCATGTTGAGCAAGTCAGGGACTGTACAACAGGAGGAAGTATGGGACCTCGAGAGGGGGACCTACCGCCCTGGCAACCGCCAGGGTACCTTCGCTACCAGGTGCCCGATATCAGCGTACCAAGGACGCCGAGGCCAATCTGGAGCGATTAGAATCATCCGGCTCCCCTCAGCCTCCACTCTGTGGAGCAGCCGAGGAAGCAAATACAATGGAGGAACGGCATAAAGCCGCCGATATAAACCGCACAGGGCCACCAGCACGACTAACGCGTCTGCACCAGATCACTAGCCCTGGCCACCAACTTCGACACTCTTGCGGTGGAGACGAGCGGCCAGGAGATCCATGCCCTGTGAGACTCACCTCCTGCAAGGGAGCCAAAACACCTCCAAGCACAAAGACCAGTCGCCCTGGTCCAGCATCAGCCGAAACCAGATCAGACGGCCTTGCAACCTCCTCGACCACGAGGAGAAGCATAGCCTGATCTCTTAAAATAGTAGGAAAATTAATGGTAGACAGGGTCCACAGCACCTGGTATTCCCAGGCGGTCTACTAACCAGGCACTAACCAGGCCCGACCCTGGAAAGCTACCGTGACCCGACGATAGCGGGCACATTCAGGGAGGTGTGGCTGTAGGTCCACGCCATTCCAGCGACTCAGGGCCGACTGGACCCCCCAGGTGCCCCCACAACCCGTAAGGCTGGCATCCGTCGTAAACACCGACCACTGAAAGGAAGAAAAAAACTTCCCAGACCGAAGAGTCGGGAATCACTGTCACCAACTCAGAGAGACTGACTAGGTGGCGCACCTGAATCCGATGATGTCAGAGACAAGAGATTCTTACAGTCTGGACAGTATGTCCCCTGGAAAACCCGAGTGTGGAACTGGGCATACAGTACCGCATCGGTGGCTACCCACAGGCCCCAGACCTGCATGTACACGGAGAGAAGACCAATTGCGTGATGCCAATACCTTCACCGCAGACTGAAGAGTCTGCAATTTCTCCAGGGGAAGAAAAACCTTCGCCACCGAGGAGTCTGGATCAACCCTTGGTACTCCAAACGCTGAGTCGGAACCAGGACCGATTTCAAAATGTTTAACACCCACCCGAATTTTCGGAGGGTCTGAATGGCAATAAACACATCCACTAGGTCTGAGACAGAAGGTGCTCTCAGAAGAAAGTCAGCTAAGTAGCCCACGAGGCAAAGCCTCGCTGTCCCAACAAAGTTAGGATTAGTGCGAGCTCCTAGGTGAAAACCCTTGGTGCCGACGCCAGATCAAAAGGGAGGGACACAGACTGACAGAGACCCTCCACCATCACGAAGCACAGAAAACTGACATGTGCAAAATGTGACATGCATGCATGCATCCCTGATGTGTGAGGACGTCAGAACGACCCCCGGATGGAGCCCAGCTACCACCGAACAAAAGGATTCCATGCGGAACTACCCGACGTTCACAAAGGTACTCAGGGCTTGAGGCCCATAGAAAAAAAAAAACTCCCGTCCTGCAGGAAAGGTAAAATTACTGCAGCTTAGCAAGTCCCACACTGCCCAAGGCAGACCGACGAGCCGGGAGAGGAAAACACGAGGAAAGAACTCTCTTCTGTGGATAGGAGGAAACCCTATCTAGTACTCCGAAGAGACCACCTCACAGACCCACTAGTCGGAGAGCAGGGAGGTTCACCGAATTGTGAACCTGCAAGCCTAGAGACAGGAAGGGAAGGCTACATACATTGGTGGGATTTGGGTGCCGGCGTGATCGGCTTACGCACCCAGGGACGGATTAGTCCCCCCAGCTGAGCCTTTATCGGCCTGGGAGGGTTGCCCTCAAATAATACATACACATAGTGTGTATGTATATAATGTAGGTGTATGTACACATGTCTTTGGAGGGTGGGAGGAAATCGGAGTACCCGGAGGAAACCCACGTAGACACAGGGAGCGACAATGCAAGCTCCAGGCAGATTGGTGTCAGTGTTCGGATTCGAACCAATGACTCTCTTGCTGCCAAGTAATGGAGTTACCACTACACCACTGTGTGCATAAAACCATCTCTGAAACAGAAGCCCTGGATAACAAGGGCGCAGCATTCAATGAAGCATCACAGACATATACGAGGCCCTGGACCAGCTGGTCCGCTAGCCTTATAACTTCGGGGGAAAGTCGGTGCTCTTCCACCATCTGGTGCAAAATGCTCACTCCGTGAGTGACTGAGACCCCAGAGTAGTGGCCACAATAGGCCGCAAGTCAGACCCCAGCATGGCAAACATGGAAAGGGTCAGTACTTCGGATCTGCTATCAGTCAGATCCATACAAGTGGGGCCCCCCGCAATAGGGAGAGTGGTCACCTATACATGACACTCGGAGGGTCCACCACCAGAGAAAAAGCCCACCTCTTGAAAGAGCTCTCCTCAAAGGGGCACTGAACTGCCCGGCGGTGAGGAACTACAAAAGCCCCCAGCGGCTTTTCCCATTCCGCATCTTAAAGCGGAGGTAAAATGAACAGCATCCTTAAAGCGGAAGTAAACCCATCAATTTAACAGTTTGAAAAAGCAGTTACATTCCTGGCATGCCGGGAATGCTAACTGTCACATTGGTTGTGCTCTCAACCAAACTGTCAAACCATCCAATGGCTGGTGTCATAACTGATCACATGTGCAGCATCATGGCAGTTGAAGATTAAACAGAGGCCAAGACGCGCCTTAGCAGCCGTCAATCAACTCCTCTTTGCTTAGAAACGCCCATTCCCCACAGGATTCCCCGCTCGGAGCCGGAAAACAAGGGCTCATATAACGATAAGTACAAGTAAAAAAAAAAATAAAAAAAAAAAACACAGCATACTGCAGATGTTAGCAGTATGCTACAGCCAATGTCAAAAAGTGGATTTTTGGGTGAACCTCCGCTTTAAGAAATTATCAAAAGAAGGGCACAGAAGGAAAAAAAAAAAACTACACAGAGCAGTCCGATTTGTGTGATCCAAAAAAATAAATAAAAAAAAAACAGACTTTTGCAGACTCCATCAGGTTAACTTCCAGAATGGTCCTGTATTTGGCTCCATCCATCTTCCCATCAATTTTAACCATCTTCCTTGTCCCTGCTGAAGAAAAGCAGGCCCAAACCATGATGCTGCCACCACCATGTTTGACAGTGGGGATGGTGTGTTCAGGGTGATGAGCTGTGTTGCTTTTACACCAAACATAACGTTTTGCATTGTTGCCAAAAAGTTCGATTTTGGTTTCATCTGACCAGAGCACCTTCTTCCACATGTTTGGTGTGTCTCCCAGGTGGCTTGTGGCAAACTTTAAACACTTTTTATGGATATCTTTAAGAAATGGCTTTCTTCTTGCCACTCTTCTGGCCAGATTTGTGCAGTATACGACTGATTGTTGTCCCATGGACAGAGTCTCCCACCTCAGCAGTAGATCTCTGCAGTTCATCCAGAGTGATCATGGGCCTCTTGGCTGCATCTCTGATCAGTCTTCTCCTTGTAGGAGCTGAAAGTTTAGAGGGACGGCCAGGTCTTCGTAGATTTGCAGTGGTCTGATACTCCTTCCATTTCAATATTATCGCTTGCACAGTGCTCCTTGAGATGTTTAAAGCTTGGGAAATCTTTTTGTATCCAAATCCAGCTTTAAACTTCTCCACAACAGTATCTCGGACCTGCCTGGTGTGTTCCTTGTTCTTCATGATGCTCTCTGCGCTTTAAACGGGCCTCTGAGACTATCACAGTGCAGGTGCATTCATACGGAGACTTGATTACACACAGGTGGATTCTATTTATCATCATTAGTCATTTAGGTCAACATTGTATCATTCAGAGATCCTCACTGAACTTCTGGAGAGTGTTTGCTGCACTGAAAGTAAAGGGGCTGAATAATTTTGCACGGCCAATTTTTCAGTTTATTTGTTAAAGTTTGAAATATCCAATAAATTTCGTTCCACTTCATGATTGTGTCCCACTTGTTGATTCTTCAAAAAAATAAAAAATAAATACAGTTTTATATCTTTATGTTTGAAGCCTGAAATGTGGCAAAAGGTCGCAAAATTCAAGGGGGGCAAATACTTTCGCAAGGCACTGGGTGTTCACACAAATACATTTTAAATTCAAACTGTAGCACTGATGGAAGTAATTTTTTCTTATTAAACTTTAAGAAAAACGTAAAAAGTTAATTTAACTTTATTTATAAAACTTATTATATTGACTGTCAGTCACTTTATAGTAGGCATCACTTTAGCCAGTCACACAGACATACCAGATTGTTTACATTTTCTGGAAGCAGACATAATCGCATTTTATTGACAATATACTCTGAAGAACTGAACAGTCTTTCGCACGGAACAGATGTTGTCGATACACAAAGAATTGTCTGCACAAAATGGCTTAGGACAGGAAAACAATGGTTATTTTTTTCCTCTTCCCTTGATGGAGCCTGATGCATCCTCCTGCTCCACAGATGCAAAGGTACCTCAATCCAATGGGTGCAGTTTGCTCGCATCCAGCAGGATAAGTCTCACTGTCCAGGCTGTCCGGTGACGTCAAGAATTTTGATCGATCAAAAAAATTAAAGATTAATCGAAGAATTAATCTTTAATTATATATATATATATATATATAATGTGGAATGGTTAATGGGCAAAGGGGGGGTAAGAATCAAATTCTGTGTCTTGATCTCCAATGTGTAATTTGTGCTTCCCCCTA